>NW_027000277.1:0-8915 GCF_036934945.1 Oncorhynchus masou masou
TTTCAGTCACATTCCTGAAAAATGTAAAAGGTTTATGAATTACTTTTTGGAGGGTTACTGTCAAAATTATGACATCAATGATAGGCGCATGGACCCCAAGAGCTCGTGGGGCCCCCATGGCTCGTGGGCCCCCTGCTTTGCGGGGGGTGTCTGGTATGCCAGTGTTTACAATGCACAATTGCTGTTGGTAACACTGTCACCCGGAGCCAGGGACTTATGTAACAGGTATTAGGTCTATGCTATACGCAACAATATCTAATGGATTAGGAATTAGGATTGATATTGCATGATGGATGACATTGCATGAATGGGTGGGTAGATGCCATGGGCTGTTATCTGCATCTGTCTGGATGGGTTGTGTAGTATATCAGGGATAATACTGTACACACTGTATATCACCTACAGGGATTTAAGTCTTGCATATCAATGTTGATAGATAAAATGAATCAAACAGGTCAACAGGGGGCATCACTAATCCCACCTACTACAGTGTTTGATTTATTACAGATCATGGAACATATAGACTGTAGACTTTATATGTCATAAAAATGTCCTCTTCCCTTCTCCATAGGTGGTATACAAGCGGGCGGACATGGCCATTGGCTCGCTGACCATAAACGAAGAGCGCTCAGAAATTATCGATTTCTCCGTGCCGCTTGTGGAGACGGGGATCAGTGTGATGGTCGCCAGGAGCAATGGGACCGTCTCACCCTCTGCCTTTCTTGGTGAGCATGTTAAACCTGCTCATGTAAACAAACAAAAGAGATAACAAATGACTTGGCTTAAAAAGCTTGTTTACCATCTGAAAACAGAGATGTCAAATAGTACTTTCTCTGGACAGAGTTTAGAACTCACACCTGAATACATCGTACAACAAGCTGCCTCACGCTGCAGAAACAGGAGAAAGGCTTCTTCTAGTATGAGTGGGTCGACTCGCAAAAGACAAGGCTCGTTCAAGGCTACGCTACTTACTTTAATACTTCTTAAAGAGCATCCCGTTCAGAAGCTGCTGACAGTGCGCTACTTTGGCAATACAATATCACGTTGTCCTTGCCATTATCTAGCAAGCAGCTGTCAGAGCACATGGTTTCAACATTTGCCAGAAAGATGTTCTGATTCTTCTATAGGTGTTCTGATTCCTCTCTCCCTCCTCCTCTATAGAGCCCTACAGTCCGGCGGTGTGGGTGATGATGTTTGTGATGTGCTTAACGGTGGTAGCTGTCACAGTGTTTATCTTTGAGTACTGCAGCCCTGTGGGGTACAACCGGAGTCTGGTGAGCGCCAAGGGTGAGTGTCAGCTCCGACCACCTTTCCCTCTACCTCTACCCTCCCGTATCAGCAAAGGTAGAAAGTCACGGAAAAGTAGGTTGAAAGAACTCTATATTACATCACAGAAAATATTAAATGACATTGAAATGGAATGCAAACGCATGTTATATACGCCCTCTTTGAATCCCTTCTGTCTTTACCACAACCATCATCCTACCTTCTCCAGATCCCGGAGGTCCCACCTTCACTATTGGGAAGTCTGTGTGGCTGCTGTGGGGCATCGTCTTCAACAACTCTGTTCCAATTGAGAACCCCAAGGGCACCACCAGCAAGGTCATGGTCCTGGTATGGGCCTTCTTCGCTGTCATCTTCCTGGCCTCCTACACTGCCAACCTGGCAGCCTTCATGATCCAGGAGCAATACACTGACACAGTCTCTGGACTGAGTGACAAAAGGTAGGAGGATTCATCAGTCATTGGTAATTCTGTCTGTGTTCAGTCTATGAAAGGGGGGGGGGGATGATAGACATGCTGTAGTGTTTGATGTTAGGCTTAGGCAAAATATAGAGTGGCCTATTTTTGATGAGCAAACAGTGCCTGGCTGCGAACGGTTTGAGAGAATACAAATAACCACGGAAGAGCCTCAATGTCATGACTGTGACTTTTTCCACTCATACTAAAAACATAATAGGATTCCCAGTGTCTGTGGTGAAATTAAATTAGATCCCTGAAGTCTTAGGTATGATGTCTGTGAAAATCCCCTGGATTGTATTACACCAGTGGATTTGCCAAGCTGCCAGCGATTATATATTCTAGTATTAACTTATGCATATTTGTGTGGCCTGTGGAGGTGCTCTACACCAGTATTGACAAGGAAATCCATGTTAAAACTTCAGTCTTTGATTTGTGGACTCTTCTTTAAGGCACTGAGGGATTAGAGAGGCATTTGAGGGAAAAGACCAAGCTGTCCACTGCTCATTAGAATTCCGGGAACTCATTTAATATTCTTCCCACATAATCCATTAGCTCTACTTTGTGAAAAAAAGACGATAACCCATAAAGTGTCTTTTGACAGTGAGTCTACAGATCAACCAGGGCAGAATCCACAGAAGCTCAGAGAGAATAGACAGACTGGACACTGCAGGTGGAACATTTAAATTGAGCTGTATGATCTCTAAAAAGGGACGTTTTCTGAAAGTGTTTCAAACAAGAGGCTTGTGCGGAATACAAACTGGTAAAGGACAGTAACTGGTGTTTATGTAGTGACAGATGATTGTTTCTCCTCCTGGGACTGTTCACTTCAGAGGCATGAAGTCATGCATGGAAAAGACCTTGCCATTTCCTCAGAGTGACATCATGTACAGACAGGCACCTCCCTCTTTAGACCCTGTCTGTGCTAGTCTCTCCTTTCTGTACAAGCTGTCAGATGTTAACAGATTTTTGTAAGAATCCTATACACTTAACTTTGGCCAGCTAGACTCAAGCTCTATGGGTCAAACATCATGCTTTTAGTCAGGGTTTTCATTGCTTCCCAACAGGCATTTACAACACAGAGCATTGTATGACATTCTGTGCCTGGGGGCACTATCACACTGCTACATCATTCCCTCATTCACATAGCAGCGGCGTAACCTTGGTCTGTTGGGTGAGATGAGGAACACAGGCTGAGTATCCTAATGCAGCCAGTGTATAGGATACAGGACAAATGGGAACGAGGACAACACTCTGTCATCTCTCCAGCTCCTCCACCAGACAGCAGTGAGACGTGGGATGCATAAGACTGGCACCAAGGGTCTCATTAATTCATGTGAAATGGCTCAGAGGACATTTCTCTCATTCTGACAAGCCAAGGTTACTAGCAATTATCACTCACTGGAGTATTTGCGTTAATGAACAAGTACAATTTATTTCCAGTATATTGCACAGTCAGGGTATTTAAATGAACATGGTCCACTCTGCGTCAAAGGGGCATGGCAAAATAAAGAGAAATTAGGAGTTTTTATTACAGTCAAGGGGGAAGAAGTCATTTTCTAATTCTCTGGAAAGTATGGCCTGGACTTAATTTCTGTTCATTGTGCCCTCTAATTGTCGAATTGAGAGAGGAATTATAGAGGGTAACCTTAGCTGACCACTTAATTGAGTGAACAGCACTTGAGGGTACATGCAGATATCAAAGAGACAGTGGTCTAGTGTAGTCAAGGACAAGGTGATCAGTGTTATTGTGTTAGTTTCTTTGAGGTTTATATTCACACCTCTGGGTTTGCCTGGCATATCATACACTCTTAGAAATAAAGTGCTATCTAGAACCTAAAAGGGTTGAGACATCAGATCTTAGGAGAGGGTGGACATTGTTTTTATTACTTAATATGGAAGTATGTCAATTTATTTGATATAAAAAAAATGATTAAATGAATAGTGCATGTATTCTTCCTAGACATGTCGGGTATCCGGTTCAAAATGTTTCTTGTTTGTGCATTTATAATTCAAACTTCTACATTACCCAAACAGTTCCAGAAGCCACAGGAGCAGTATCCACCGTTTCGTTTTGGTACGGTCCCAAATGGAAGCACAGAGAGGAACATCCGGAGCAACTACCCTGAGATGCATGCCCACATGGTCAAATACAACCAGAAGGGTGTGGAGGACGCCCTCAACAGCCTCAAATCAGGGTAACACTCTGTAAATAATCATTATACACAGTCAGTGACAGAAAACAGACATCAGCGTAACACATTCTAAAATATCTAAGCAAATATTTTATGTTTGATGAAATTATAATTCATTAGATAAGTTATTACATGGTAATTAAATAGTAATTAAAAATACATTTGTCTATCATTGCATTTCCCCACAAGATAAATCCCTATTGTTATTATCTATAGGAAACTGGATGCCTTCATCTATGACGCTGCTGTGCTGAACTACATGGCAGGTAAAGACGAGGGCTGTAAGCTGGTGACCATCGGCAGTGGGAAGGTCTTTGCCACCACTGGCTACGGCATCGCCTTGCAGAAGGAGTCCCGATGGAAACGTCCTATAGACCTGGCCCTGCTCCAGTTCCTAGCGGATGGTAAATTACAATTAACCCCGTGTGGAGTGGGATGGGCGGCTAACTGTAAATCTTAGCTGTACTTATCCATTTAGGTCCCAAATACTCCCAAATTTGCTAAACTGGTAAACTGCCCATTAATGATAAAAATGCGTAACTCACACAAGTAAGCTTGTATAGGCCCGCAGAGCCTCGAGATTAGAAAAAACTAAACTTTAATGAAAATACTGGCGTACATTGCACCATAGACCACTCAGAGGTACTGTAACAGAGTTTTGACTGTGATCCAGGGAACAACAAGTGTAAAATGCTGAGTCAGGGTATGTCGAGGAGTGATGAGGGGGTGTGAGATTGGCATTGACACACAATGACAACAACCGGCGCAAGAGTGTTTTAATGAACACCTTCAAGCCTCTCTGTGTTCTTCCCCGCTCGCTGCAGGTGACACACAGAAGCTACAGACGGTGTGGCTCACAGGGATCTGTCGTAACGAGAAGAAGGAGGTGATGAGCAGTAAGCTGACATAGATAACATGGCGGGCGTCTTACATGCTGCTGGTGGCCATGGGGCTCAGTCTCTGGTGTTCAGCTGGGAACATCTGCTCTACTGGAAGCTGAGACACTCAGTACGCAAGTCTGAACGCCGACTTCCTGCTCGCCATCAGCAGGGTAGGTGGGCTGACCCTTCTTCCGAGGGACAGGGGTGGAAAGTGGTACATAGGCCTAATCTATAGAGATTTACACACTGAGGCATGGCTTAGATTGCGAAGGCCTTGGGTTCTGCAGAAAATGTGGTCCAATCACCATGGGAAAGTTGATCTGTTAATCTAAGATACAAAACTGTTTTTATAGTAATGAGTTCCATTAAGAAATGACATACAGTGTAAGCAACAATTCAATGAAAGCAGCAATAACGACATCATTTGCAAAGTCTAAGTAACCATAAAATGTGTTGTTTCTCTTTTCACAAACACAGCAGAAAATGTTCTATTTCCTGACCATAAAGTTCTCAGTCTTTCTTAGATTTATGCCTCACAGTAATGCTTAGGAAATATTGGTAGTGCACTAAGTCAAAGCTGTACATGATCAGGATATTTCAAGGGCACTAAAATAAAAATGATGCAAAAATAAAATGAGTAAAAAGCCATAAAATGACTTTATGGAGACTGTGCAATACTATTTACGGTCCTGATCCGTCTGACATTGAATTGAAATAGGCCCATTAACAATCCATCTCAGTGTTGACAGTGGTGAGGTGAGATTAAGCTTCCTAGACTGAGACCCAATTTCAAAGTAAAATAAAGCCCTCCAAATAAAAATTGGAAAACTAATTCAGCAAGTGCATGGTCAGCTGCTGCTTTTTCATTTACCGTCTCGCATAGTGTGTGTGTTTAAACACCGACCTGAATGCATACAAGCTTTCAAAACAAAACAAATTGTCTATAAACTATTTTGGACAATCCTGAATCTAATTTGGCTTTCACACTTCTCTGTGTAATTGTCTTCACGTCATTGGTCAGACAGGTTAATAGAAATTGTATCTGCTCAAAGTGAATGTTATCAACACAAGCAATAATGTTTCTAAAGTCATGATTAGAAACAATAGCCAAAGATAATTAACACTTGTGGGATTTAATCTTTGTCAAACTTTGTGTAGGGTGAGAAATGTGGATCTGTTCCAAAACCTGACAAGGCTTTTTGATGGATGCTAATCTCCTCCTCCTTAGCTATCTCTGCAGGGAATCTACAGCTGCTTCAACGGCGTGGAGGACTCTGACCGCAACGGAAACCTGCAGAACCCTGACGTCACCACCAACTACACCCAGGCCAACATGCTGAAGATGCAGACAGCCAAGGACATCGTGACCTCGACCAGAGTGGAGAACTCCCTGGACAATGCCACCAAGACCATAGAGAACTGGAGCCGGCGAGGAGCCGACAATGTGCGGGTTGGCCTGCCGCCTCGGGTGGCAACCACTATAGACATGGGCCACAGCCGCCTGCCCTACATCTCCAGCATCACGGACAACCACCGCCCTACCCCCAGAGGGCGCTCGCTTCCACCTTCCCATCCACTAGGACAGCGCCACACAGCCCCTGCTGGACAAATCCAGGGTGGTGACGCGGCCTACTCCCCATCACGCTACACCCTTTCCGGCCCGTGGCAGCCACCACTTCTACGAGAGAACCCTACCCATCTCCAGCCTCAGCAGCCCCCACATCGCCATGAGGACCCTGCTCCCCCAGCACCTCCAGTCACAACCCAAACCCCAGCAGCAGGTTGTATGTGGAGAGCCAGCCCCGGCACCCCACCTCCCCATTTGTCCCCTACAGAGTTCCAGGTGCCTGACATCTATGTGGAACACCACAAGGGGCCCCTGGGACGGAAGTTCAGCTACCCCCTGACCACATGGGCAGGAAGAAGAGGTTTGTTTTCTGAGGCCCAAGACACCAGGGGAGGAACGACCATGATGAGCCAACCTCCTGCATGGCTGAGCTGAGGGCCAACCACCTCCTGAACAACCATGCCCCTTCTGCATCATCCATGGCCTGTATGGGGGGGCCACTACCCCAGTGGCAGCGCCAGCTGCAACTCCTGCATGAAGCCCTACCTGGAGCCTGAAATGGAGGATGTGCCCTTGCTGGGGAAGGACAGGTCAACCGCCGGGCCTCTTTTCTCAAGGCCACCTGGGCAGTGACAGGATCCCGCCAGCTGGGCGGCCCTCCACCTCCACTATGCCTGACCTGTTCCCCCGCATAGTGGTGGCCAACCCAAAGCCCACAAGCTGTATGGCAGCCAGGGAACAACCTGTGCTACCCTCTGGCCGCTGAGCCTGCCACCTAGACCCGGCTCATATCGTTCCTACCCCTACAAGCAGCAGAAGCTCAAGTGCTCCCAGTCCACCCCGGCTACCATCCTACAGGGAGGCTATCTGCAGAACGCAGCCGCCTTGCGGCGCTCCTCCTCCACTGGTGCACAGACACTACTCCACCTACCTGAACTCCTACACAGACCTGCCTGTGTATACGTGGGGCCACTGCCCCAGGGAGCCCGGAGCCGTTCTACGACAAGGACATGTGCCACTTGTTCCCCTGTGCAAGCCACTGCCCTAACAACAATGCCCTTGTGCCCCGTATGGGGGACCGACAGGTAGTGTACCAGAACAATATGTTTGGGGGCTACGAGGGCGCGGTGGGGCGGTCGCGAGAGGAGCCCCCTGCCCGGGTCTGGGAGCAGGGATCGGAGGGAGGTCCTGGTGGCCAGAAGAGTCAACAGTCCCTATGTGCCAAAGACCTGGGGCAGGGTATCCAGTCTGGAGTCTGAGGTCTGAGCTCCAAGCCCCTCCATACCTTCAGGCTGATGGACTATCCCTCCCTCTGGGGAGGGGAAAGCCTACCTGGGGCCTCCCCTCAGCCTTTGGTTTAGGCAAAAACGAATGAATTAGCTACCAACATGGATGACTTGAGTGTTTACTCAGTGCAATAATATCCTTGGTGGACAGAAGGAAGTAGAGGACATTGAAAGGCTGTTACTGCTGGGACATTGTCAAGTAAACATTAAGCGATAAGAAAAGAAAAGAATGTGGAATAGTATTTAATACCTTCAAATTTAACCTGTTGATTGTTATTTAAAATATTTTTTAAATGCTGTCTTGCTGTGAGAGAGAGAGACCTGGATGACAATACACTCGCCGCTCACTCAGTTTAGACCCATTTTACTTTTCTCTTCAATCATTTCGGTATTCTTCCATTTAAATTTAGACACATAAAAAGAGAATACTTTTGTTATCAAACCACAGAAATGTCTTCCATGACTTTTGTAAGTCCAAGAGCTCTAGGGAAAGCTGTCTGTTTAAGGCTTTTTGGCTCCGGTGGTCACTGATATAATTTGACTTGGATTTTAAAAGGGAAAATGTTTAATTATCATCTGTATTTCCATTGTTACTCTACACTTTAATAAATGACAAGGCCACTTCAAGGCCCTTTTGGAATTGTCTATATTTTCCTTTTCTGAGTCAAACTCCACATATGGTCTGTAATGCCAGCAGAATGGAATAGCAGGTCAGGTCCCAGGACTCTAGATGTTTGTGTCTGCTTCAGTTCATTAAGTGGGCCACCTCTGACTCATCCAGAAAGGTCACTGGATATCAGATCCACTAGACAGCGCTGTGTTCAGTTCACATGCCAACAATAGGGCAGACAAGTCAACTACAGCTCTTTAAAAGACAAGAACACATTGGTATTTTACTAACACCCCACATAATCTGTTCAGAAACAGTGATATGTCATCAATCTATCAAATCACTGTATGAGTATTCTGCTGAACATCATAAATACATTTTAAAAAGATGGAATAGAAACGTGTTCAGTTAGGTAACAAATCCAAACAGAGGCTTTGAATTGTCTATATGACCAGGATGGCAATGATATTGTCTGAGCAGTGATACCTGTGACTGTAAATCTTCCCTCAGGGCTCATCATGGGATTCCAATGACATTAGCCCATCAGTGATTCTGCCAAGTCACGCGCACACACTTTCACACTGGCTTCAAAGGGTTGGTGTTCATCAACACCTCACTTACTTACCAATGACTAGGG
>NW_027000278.1:0-8914 GCF_036934945.1 Oncorhynchus masou masou
TCTGCCCATCTCTAGCCCATCCTCTGCCCATCTCTCATAGCCCTTTCTCTCTGCCCATCTCTCATTTAACCCCTTCTCTCTGCCCATCTCTCCATAGCCCTGTTCTCTCTGCCCATCTCTCCATTTAGCCCTTTCTCTCTGCCCATCTCTCCATAGCCCATTCTCTCTGCCCATCTCTCCATAGCCCTTTCTCTCTGCCCATCTCTCATTTAACCCCATTCTCTCTGCCCATCTCTTATTCAACCACATTCTTATTCAACCACATTCTCTCTGCCCATCTCTCATTTAACCCCTGTTCTCTCTGTCCATCTCTCATTTAACCCCATTCTCTCTGTCCATCTCTCATTTAACCCACGTTCTCTCTGCCCATCTCTCATTTAACCCCATTCTCTCTGCCCATCTCTCATTTAACCCCATTCTCTCTGCCCATCTCTCATTTAACCCCGTTCTCTCTGCCCATCTCTCATTTAACCCCGTTCTCTCTGTCCATCTCTCATTTAACCCCGTTCTCTCTGCCCATCTCTCATTTAACCCCGTTCTCTCTGCCCATCTCTCATTTAACCCGTTCTCTCTGCCCATCTCTCATTTAACCCACGTTCTCTCTGCCCATCTCTCATTTAACCCCGTTCTCTCTGCCCATCTCTCATTTAACCCTCCGTTCTCTCTGCCCATCTCTCATTTAACCCCGTTCTCTTCTGCCCATCTCTCATTTAACCCCGTTCTCTCTGCCCATCTCTCATTTAACCCCGTTCTCTCTGCCCATCTCTCATTTAACCCCGTTCTCTCTGCCCATCTCTCATTTAACCCCGTTCTCTCTGCCCATCTCTCATTTAACCCCGTTCTCTCTGCCCATCTCTCATTTAACCCCGTTCTCTCTGCCCATCTCTCATTTAACCCAATTCTCTCTGCCCATCTCTCCATAGCCCTTTCTCTCTGCCCATCTCTCCATAGCCCATTCTCTCTGCCCATCTCTCCATAGCCCTTTCTCTCTGCCCATCTCTCCATAGCCCTTTCTCTCTGCCCATCTCTCCATAGCCCATTCTCTCTGCCCATCTCTCCATAGCCCATTCTCTCTGCCCATCTCTCCATAGCCCTTTCTCTCTGCCCATCTCTCCATAGCCCATTCTCTCTGCCCATCTCTCATTTAACCCAATTCTCTCTGCCCATCTCTCCATAGCCCTTTCTCTCTGCCCATCTCTCCATAGCCCTTTCTCTCTGCCCATCTCTCCATAGCCCTTTCTCTCTGCCCATCTCTCCATAGCCCCTTCTCTCTGCCCATCTCTCCATAGCCCTTTCTCTCTGCCCATCTCTCCATAGCCCTTTCTCTCTGCCCATCTCTCCCATAGCCCATTCTCTCTGCCCATCTCTCCATAGCCCTTTCTCTCTGCCCATCTCTCCACAGCCCTTTCTCTCTGCCCATCTCTCCATAGCCCATTCCTCTCTGCCCATCTCTCCATAGCCCTTTCTCTCTGCCCATCTCTCCATAGCCCGTTCTCTTCTCCTCTGTTGTCATGCTGCATCACAAACACTCACCACACTCTGGGGACTCGTCTGATCCGTCAGAGCAGTCCATGTCATGGTCACACACAAAGTGCTTGGGGATACAATGTCTGTTCTGACACATGAACTCATTCTCATCACAGGTGCTGTTGTACACTGACAGAGAGAGAGACACAGAGACATAAACAGAGACACAGACAGAGACACAGACAGAGACACAGACAGACAGAAAAAGAAGAGATAAATAGACAGAGAAAGGGTTAGCAAACAGAGGCTATTGAAAGAATGAATGATACATACCCTTAGCAGTCTAACAATAGTCTGCAGATCCTCTGCTAATCAAATCATTGAGATGAATCATAAAAAGACAATGGAAGTCTCATGTCTTCCCATTCATCTATTAATACCCCAGCAAAATGTTGTAGTTTATAATTGGTTTCATTATCCAAACCCAATAGAGCCGTGTGACTCAAATGAGTCTTATGAGAGATTTAGTGGAAGTGTTTAACGTGTCCTTCTCCTACTCCCTGAAGCCAGCCTTGATGGGTACCAGTCATATAGACACAGTTACTAAATCCAGTTCTGATCAACTGTGGTGATTATTAGGACATTTGTGAATGTGTTGCGGTTGTCCTCACGCTACTCACAGCAGACAAATGCTGTTGCTATCTCACCAAACCAAAGTGCATGAACAGAACTGTAGAAGACTCCCACTCACAGCAGCCAGCCTTGATGCTCTCGTCAGCCCCGTCCAGACAGTCCTTGTCCCCGTCACACTTCCAGCGCTGAGGGACACACACATGAGTGCCGGGACACTGGAACGCCTCCGGGCTGCACGTCTTAATTTCTATGGTGACGTAGGCGATATGAACAGGTTAGATAACTCTAGACTAGTAGTTGTCATAAATTAAATTAAAATGATCAACAGATTTCATTTGATTTGTCTACAAATAAAATCTATTGATCTATTAATTGAAAAGGTAGACAACTGTGTCTGATATGGGCCATAGATCTAATAGGTGTGTGATGAGTCACTCACTGCATCTGTCGTCCTCGTCAGATTTGTCACCACAGTCGTTGGCACCGTCACACACCCAGTGGTTAGAGATACAGCGATGGTTCCCACACTCAAACTCAGTGGACGTACAGAACTTATCTGCAAAGACAGAGGAACATTTTTATTCAATGTAATCTGGGTTACATTTGTTTCAGAATACATTGATCACCAAATTTACCACAATATATTGAAATTACTTATTTGAATGAACTATTCAACTTTGATCCTGTGGTTGTTGTGTTTATCTATTGAAAACACTTTTGATCTTTGTGTCACTACAGTACAGTTCAAAGTTGTGTACTACATCAGCTAAGGGAATGAGGGAAGGACAGAATATATCTATATACAGGGCAAGTAGACTGACCACAGTGGGTCTCGTCAGCGCCGTTCTCACAGTCGTTCTCCTTGTCACAGGTCCAGCTCATAGGGATACAGCGACCACTGGGGCACGCAAAGAAGTTCACTGGGCACTTCAGCTTCTTCTTGTCTGGTAGAGAGTGTATATGATAAATACAAAATAACAGTTTTCAATATCGTATAACGTTCTGCTATGATTCAGACCTGTGGTACAAATAGCTATGCTTTGTTGCCTGACCAATGTAACTAATAGAATAGTCCCAAAAGTGCACCCCCGCCCATTTTGGCACTCCCAGGCAGGCTAAAACAAATGCTCAAAGTGTTTGAAAGTAAACACATACTATTTGAACCCATGAAATAATCCTTTTCAGAAGAAAAGGGCCTAAAAGGAGAAAGGCAAGATGTGTCTGTTACCTGGGCAGTTCCTCTCGTCTGAGAAGTCTCCACAGTCGTTATTACCGTCACATTTCCAGGAAGGCAGGTAGCACAGTGTGGTCCTCTCACAGCTCTGGAAGGGCGCCCCCTTCACCCCCAGACGGAAGTAGCGAGAGCAGTCAGTTGGCACTGGGGAGGAGGGACATTATACATCAGTGGCATTCAGTGGTGGAAAGTACTTCAGTAAAAATACTTTACAGTACGACGTAAGTCGTTTTTTGGGGGTATCTGTACTTTACTATTTATATTTTTGACATCTTTTGCTTTTTACTCCACACATTTTCCTTGACACCCAAAAGTACTTATTACATGTTGAATGCTTCGCAGGACAGGAAAATGGTCCAATTCACACACGTATCAAGAGAACATCCCTGGGTATTCCTACTGCCTCTGATCTGGCAGACTCACTAAACATAAATGCTTTGTTTGTAAAATGATGTCTAAGTGTTGGAGTGGACTTCATTAGTGATACAGGATGGGTCAGAGAAATAGCTTTAACAATTTTTATTCAACAGATATCCAACATGTAAAGACGGCCTGTAGACTTACAGCAGTTCATCTCATCACTGGCGTCCTCACAGTTGACCACCTGGTCACAGCGGCTGGAGTTGGAGATGCAGCTTCCATCTCGACACCGGAACTCGGCAGCTTTGCAGAGGGTCACTGGAGAACACACACACAACACAATGGATATAGTAATATGGACACACACACACAACACAATGGATATAGTAATATGGACACACACACAACACAATGGATATAGTAATATGGACACACACACACACACAACACAGTGGATATAGTAATATGGACACACACACACACACACACAGTCACACCATGACACACACACAGTCACACCACGACACACCTAGTCACACCATGACACACACACAGTCACACCACCACACACACACACACACACAATGGATGTAGTAATATGGACGTACACACACAGTCACACCATGACACACACACAGTCACACCATGACACACACACACACACACACAATGGATGTAGTAATATGGACGTACACACACAGTCACACCATGACACACACACACACACACATACACACACACACACACACACACACACACACGCACACACACACACACACACACACACAGTCACACCACGACACACAGTCACACCACGACACACACACAGGACTTACTGTTGCAGGGCAGCTCGTCTGAGTGATCTCCACAGTCGTCAGTCCCGTCACACCAAAACATGTGGCCGATACAGCGTCCATTGATACATCGCCTGTAGCCTTTCTTACACAGACGGTTCGCTGCAGAGAGGAAGACCAGCATTAGAAGAGTTGTTCTCCAGTTGTCTTACTATGACTAAATTCTAATCTCCTGAAATTAAATTGACATCCAATTTTCTTCCTTTTGTGGTACAAAGATTGAGAACAGCAACACTGTGCTAACTGACAATGTAATTCAAGCCTAGATTCCGAGTACTCAGATTGCAGACATGCATTGTGCAAGCAGACACACGCTCGTACGCACACAGACTCACCGCAGTAGGACTGTTTCTCGTCTGACTTGTCCTTGCAGTGGGCCATGCCATCACAGGTTAGGCTGTAGTTGATGCAATCCCCGTTGCCACACTCAAAGTCATCCACACTACCACACAATGCATTCAGAGCTACAGTAGTAGGACCAAGGAGAGATGGAGATAGAGTCAGCACCATGTATCCTAACCAGACTGGACCCTTTTAATAGGGATAGCCCCCTTTTTTTTAAATTTTCGCCTAAAATGATCATTTGAAATGCTACCATTTGAAAGGAAACACTTTGAAGTTTGTGGAAATGTGAATTGAATGTAGGAGAATATAACACAATAGATCTGGTAGAAGAAAATAGAAAGAACAAATCAACCAGTAGTTTTCTACCACCATCTTTGAAATGCAACAGAAAGCTCCCAGTTCTAGCCATCACTCTGGTTGTAATTCCGATGGTGTACGCAAGATGGCAGCAGTGTACGTGCAAATTTCAGACCGATAACTTGAAGTATGAGCGAACTACATGACATTTAGTGTGAAGTCACCCAGGTACTGTCATGTCTTGTTATGTCTGTTCCTGTCCTTTCTCTTCACTCTGTCTCTCTCTGCTGGTCTTTTTAGGTTACCTTCTCTGTCTCTCATTCTTCAGCTGTTCTACATCTCCCCTAACTAGCTCATTCACTCCTTCCCACCTGTTCTCTCTTCCCCCTCTGATTAGGTCTCTATTTCTCTCTCTGTTCCTGCTACTTTCAGTGTCTGATTCTTGTTTGTGTTTTTGATGCCAGAAGCAAGCTGTCGTCCCGTTTGCTTCCACCTTGTCCTATCCTGTCGGAGTCCGCCTGGCAGGTGCATCCTGCATTATACTAACGTTCTTTTTGTTCCATTGACTACGTTGGAAGAGGATTTATGCCATTCCTGTTTTTCATTAAAGAACTCTGTTTTCTGTTAAAACCGCTTTTGGGTCTTCACTCAAGTACATAACAGAAGAATCAGACCAAGAATGGACCCAGCGGCTCCGGACCCTTTTCACTCCGCCGTCGAGATCCAGGGAGCGATGCTAGGCAGACACGAGGAGGAATTGTCTGCTGCTCGACATGCCGTTGAAACCCTGGCCGTCCAAGTCTCCGACCTCACAAGACAGGTTCACCAACTCCACCTCGATCCACCGCCCACTTCCAGGGTTTCCGAGTCTCCGGAGCCCAGGATCAACAACCCGCCGTGTTACTCTGGGGAGCCCACTGAGTGCCGCTCATTCCTCACTCAGTGTGATGTGGTGTTCTCTCTCCAGCCCAACACTTACTCCAGGAGCGCAGCCCGCATCGCCTACGTCATTTCTCTCCTTACCGGACGGGCGCGTGAGTGGGGCACGGCAATCTGGGAGGCGAGGGCTGAGTGTATTAACCAGTATCAGGACTTTAAGGAGGAGATGATACGGGTTTTTGACCGTTCTGTTTTTGGGGAGGAGGCTTCCAGGGCCCTGTCTTCCCTATGTCAGGGGAATCGATCCATAACGGATTATTCTATTGAGTTTCGCACTCGCTGCCTCTAGTGACTGGAACGAGCCGGCTTTGCTCGCTCGCTTTTCTGGAGGGTCTCCTCGTCGAGGTTAAGGATGAGATCCTCTCCCGGGAGGTTCCTTCCAGTCTGGACTCCTTAATAGCTCTCGCTATTCGCATAGAGCGACGGTTTGATCTTCGTCGCCGAGCTCGTGGAAAGGAGCTCGCGTTCTCCGTTGCTCCCTCTCCACATCACTGCCACCTGCCGCATCACTGCCACCCTCCTCCGCCGGCTCGGATGCTGAGCCTATGCAGCTGGGGGTATCCGCATCTCGGCCAAGGAGAAGGAACGGAGAATCACCAATCGCCTCTGTCTCTACTGCGGCTCCGCTGGTCATTTTGTCACCTCATGTCCAGTAAAAGCCAGAGCTCATCAGTAAGAGGAGGGCTACTGGTGAGCGCAACTACTCAGGCCTCTCCTTCTGATCACGCACTACCTTTCCGGTCCATCTCCGCTGGCCCGGTTCATCTGCTTCCTGCAGTGCCTTGATAGACTCTGGGGCGGAGGGCTGTTTTATGGACGAGACCTGGGCTCGGGAACATGACATTCCTCTCAGACAGTTAGGGGAGCCCACGGCCTTGTTCGCTTTAGATGGTAGTTCTCTCCCCCAAGATTCAGCGTGAGACGCTGCCTTTAACCCTCACTGTCTCTGGTAATCATAGCGAAACCATTTCTTTTTTAATTTTTCGTTCACCTTTTACACCTGTTGTTTTGGGTCATCCCTGGCTAGTGCGCCATAACCCTTCTATTAATTGGTCTAGTAATACTATCCTATCCTGGAATGTTTCTTGTCATGTGACCTGTTTAATGTCTGCTATCCCTCCTGTTTCCTCTGTCTCTTCTTCACAGGAGGAGCCTGGCGATTTGACAGGGGTGCCGGAGGAGTATCACGATCTGCGCACGGTGTTCAGTCGTTCCAAGGCCACTTCTCTCCCTCCACACCGGTCGTATGACTGTAGTATTGATCTCCTTCCGGGAACTACTCCCCCCGGGGTAGATTATACTCTCTGTCGGCTCCCGAACGTAAGGCTCTCGAGGATTATTTGTCGGTTTCGCTCGACGCCGGTACCATAGTCTCCTCCTCCCTCTCCCGCCGGAGCGGGGTTTTTTTTTGTTCAGAAGAAGGACGGGTCCCTGCGCCCATGCGTGGATTATCGAGGGCTGAATGACATAACAGTTAAGAATCGTTATCCGCTTCCTCTTATGTCTTCAGCCTTCGAGATCCTGCAGGGAGCCAGGTTTTTCACCAAATTGGACCTTCGTAACGCCTACCATCTCGTGCGCATCAGGGAGGGGGACGAGTGGAAGACGGCGTTTAACACCCGTTAGGGCACTTTGAATACCGGGTTCTTCCTTTCGGCCTCGTTAACGCTCCAGCTGTCTTTCAGGCACTAGTTAACGACGTCCTGAGAGACATGCTGAACATTTTTGTTTTCGTTTACATGGACGATATCCTGATTTTTTCACCGTCTCTCTCGATTCATGTTCAGCACGTGCGACGCGTCCTCCAGCGCCTTTTGGAGAACTGTCTTTATGTGAAGGCTGAGAAGTGCACTTTTCATGCCGCCTCTGTCCCTTTCTCGGTTCCGTTATTTCCGCTGAGGGCATTAAGATGGATCCCGCTAAGGTCCAGGCTGTCATTGATTGGCCCGTTCCTAAGTCACGCGTCGAGCTGCAGCGCTTTCTGGGCTTCGCTAATTTCTATCGTCGTTTCATCCGTAACTTCGGTCAGGTGGCAGCTCCCCTCACAGCCCTTACTTCTGTTAAGACGTGCTTTAAGTGGTCCGTTTCCGCCCCAGGGAGCTTTTGATCTTCTTAAGAATCGTTTTACATCCGCACCTATTCTTGTTACACCTGACATCTCTAGTCAGTTTGTTGTTGAGGTTGACGCGTCAGAGGTGGGCGTGGGAGCCATTCTTTCTCAGCGCCTCTCTCTGACGGCAAGGTCCATCCTTGCGCTTTTTCTCTCATCGCTTATCGCCGTCAGAACGTAACTATGATGTTGGTAATCGCGAACTGCTCGCCATCCGCTTAGCCCTAGGCGAATGGCGACAGTGGTTGGAGGGGGCGAACGTTCCTTTTGTCGCTGGGACCGGACCATAGGAACCTTTGAGTACATCCGTTCAGCCAAACGACTTAATGCGCGTCAGGCTCGTTGGGCTCTGTTTTTCGCTCGTTTCGAGTTTGTTATTTCTTATCGTCCGGGCTCAAAAACACCAAGCCTGATGCTTTATCTCGTCTCTTCAGTTCTTCTGAGGTCTCCACCGACCCCGAGGGATTCTCCCTGAGGGGCGTGTTGTCGGGTTGACTGTCTGGGGAATTGAGAGGCAGGTAAAGCAAGCACTCGCTCACACTCCGTCGCCGCGAGCTTGTCCTAGGAACCTTCTGTTCGTTCCCGTTCCTACTCGTCCGGCCGTTCTTCAGTGGGCCCACTCTGCCAAGTTAGCCGGCCACCCCGGCGTTCGGGGTACGCCGCTTCCATTCGCCA
>NW_027000279.1:0-8914 GCF_036934945.1 Oncorhynchus masou masou
GGGATAGAGAGGAGGAGGAGAGAGAGAGAGGGAGGGATAGAGAGGACGGGAGAGAGAGAGAGGGAGGGATGAGAGGAGGAGGGAGGGAGGGATAGAGAGGAGGAGGAGGAGAGAGAGAGGGAGGGGAGGGATAGAGCGGAGGAGGAGGAGAGGAGAGAGAGGGAGGGAGGGAGGGAGGGAGGGAGGGAGGGAGGGAGGGAGGGAGGGAGGGAGGGAGGGAGGGAGAGGAGGGAGGGAGGGAGGGAGGGAGAGGAGGGAGGGAGGAGAGAGGAGAGGAGGAGGAGGGAGGGAGAGAGAGGGAGGAGAGGGATAGAGAGGGAGGAGGAGGAGGAGAGAGAGGGAGGGAGGAGGAGGGATAGAGAGGAGGAGGAGGAGAGAGAGAGGGAGGGAGGGAGGAGAGAGGAGGAGGAGGAGGAGGAGGGAGAGAGGGAGGGAGGGAGGGATAGAGAGGAGGAGGAGGAGGAGGAGGGAGGGAGGGAGGGATAGAGAGGAGGAGAGGGGAGGGAGGGAGGGGAGGGAGGGGAGGGAGGGAGGGAGGGAGGGAGGGAGGGAGGGAGGGAGGGAGGGAGGGAGGGAGGGAGGGAGGGAGGGAGGGAGGGAGGGAGGGGAGGAGGAGGAGGAGAGAGGTAGGGATAGAGAGGAGGAGGAGAGAGAGAGGGAGGGATAGAGAGGGGGAGGGAGGGACAGAGAGGAGAAGGAGGAGGAGGAGAGAGGGAGGGAGGGAGGGACAGAGAGGAGGAAGAGAGGTGGTAAAGAGAGAGAGAGAGTGCTATGTAACTCAGCAGTGATCTCAAACATTAAGACAGAAAGAGAATGATTAAATTCCGCCTTCAGATACTCATCTGAGTCATCGTCCACTATTAGTTCAATGCTACATGATTATATTTTTAGTCAGATAGAATATCAAATCAAGAAGGAAAAGAGCAAAGATGCCGTGGAGGCTGGTCGGAGAGGTTATAGGAGTACTTGCTCAGTAATGTCTGGAATGGAATCAATGGAATGTTACCAAACACATCAAATACATGGAAACAACGTGTTTGACTCCATTTCATTGATTCCATTTACAGCCATTACAATGAGCCCGTCGAAGGCCAGGGAAGAGAGGAAGTCGAGGGGGAAGATGAGGGGAAGGTGAGGAAGGAGGGGAAGGTGAGGAAGAGGGGGAAGATGAGGGAAGAGGGGGAAGATGAGGGAAGAAGGGCATTTGATAAAGATTGGGAGTTATTAAACTGTTTCAGCTCAAGAACTAAAATGAGAAATTGACCCAAATCATCCTCCTCTGACCCAAATCATCTTCCAACATCCCAAATCATCCTCCAACAACCCAAATCATCCTCCAACAACCCAAATCATCCCCAAACATCCCAAATCATCTTCCAACAACCAAAATCATCCTCCCCTGACCCAAATCATCCTCCAACAACCCAAATCATCCTCCAACAACCCAAATCATCCTCCAACAACCCAAATCATCCTCCCCTGACCCAAATCATCCTCCAACAACCCAAATCATCCCCCAACATCCCAAATCATCCTCCAACATCCCAAATCATCCTCCCCTGACCCAAATCGTCCTCCAACAACCCAAATCATCCTCCCCTGACCCAAATCATCCTCCAACATCCCAAATCATCCTCCCCTGACCCAAATCATCCTCCAACAACCCAAATCATCCCCCAACATCCCAAGTCATCCTCCCCTCACTCAAATCATCCTCCAACATCCCAAATCATCCTCCCCTGACCCAAATCATCTTCCAACAACCCAAATCATCCTCCCCTGACCCAAATCATCCTAATGAGTAGAATTGCATGAAATTAGTTATACATTTGCTGAATCTTCTCTCCACCCAAATGGCAAAATCAACCGTAACAGGATGGATGTTGATGTCATAATTAAAAACTACTGACCCATCTCCTCTCAAGTTAAGTAGCTACTGATGAATAATTAAATTACGGTCAATGGTCTAGCTCGCTGACATTCAGGGATGCATCGAAAAATGGCACCCTATTTCCTAGTTAGTGCACTACTACTACTACACAAGCCTATAGGCTTCTGGTCGAATGTAGTGCACTCCATAGGGAATAGGTGTCACGTTCGTCATAACGAGGAGACCAAGGCGCAGCATGATATGAACACATTCTTCTTTATTTAAACGACGAACACTAAACATGCTGACATGCAACTACACATAGACAATAACCCACAAAACCAAAATGGAAAAATGGCAACCTAAATAGGATCCCCAATCAGAGACAACGATAAACAGCTGTCTCTGATTGGGAACCAATTCAGGCCACCATAGACCTATATGTATACCTAGACAATACCAAAACCCCATAGAATTACAACAACCCTAGACAAGGACAAAACACACATACCACCCTCGTCACACCCTGACCTAACCAAAGTAATAAAGAAAACAAAGATAACTAAGGTCAGGGCGTGACAAAAGGGTGCACTATAGGGAAGAAACCAAGCTCTATCTGTGGTCAGGGTGTGACAATAGGGTGCACTATAGGGAAGAAACCAAGCTCTATCTGTGGTCAGGGTGTGACAATAGGGTGCACTATAGGGAAGAAACCAAGCTCTATCTGTGGTCAGGGTGTGACAATAGGGTGCACTATAGGGAAGAAACCAAGCTCTATCTGTGGCCAGGGCGTGACAATAGGGTGCACTATAGGGAAGAAACCAAGCTCTATCTGTGGTCAGGGCGTGACAATAGGGTGCACTATAGGGAAGAAACCAAGCTCTATCTGTGGCCAGGGCGTGACAATAGGGTGCACTATAGGGAAGAAACCAAGCTCTATCTGTGGTCAGGGCGTGACAATAGGGTGCACTTTAGGGAAGAAACCAAGCTCTATCTGTGGCCAGGGCGTGACAATAGGGTGCACTATAGGGAAGAAACCAAGCTCTATCTGTGGCCAGGCGTGACAATAGGGTGCACTATAGGGAAGAAACCAAACTCCATCATGACAGAAGGCGACAACAAGGTGCACTAAGAAGGAAACAAAGCTCTATCTGTGGTCAGGGCGTGACAATAGGGTGCACTATAGGGAAGAAACCAAGCTCTATCTGTGGCCAGGCGTGACAATAGGGTGCACTAGGGAACAAGCAAGCTCTATCTGTGGTCAGGGCGTGACAATAGGGTGCACTTTAGGGAAGAAACCAAGCTCTATCTGTGGTCAGGGAAACAGCAATAGGGTCCACTATAGGGAAGAAACCAAGCTCTATCTGTGGTCAGGGTGTGACAATAGGGTGCACTATAGGAAGAAACCAAGCTCTATCTGTGGTCCAGGGTGTGACAATAGGGTGCACTATAGGGGGAAGAAACCAAGCTCTATCTGTGGCCAGGGCGTGACAATAGGGTGCACTATAGGGAAGAAACCAAGCTCTATCTGTGGTCAGGAGGCGTGACAATAGGGTGCACTATAGGGAAAAGAAACCAAGCTCTATCTGTGGTCGGGTGTGACAATAGGGTGCACTATAGGGAAGAAACCAAGCTCTATCTGTGGTCAGGGGTGTGACAATAGGGTGCACTATAAGGGAAGAAACCAAGCTCTATCTGTGGTCCAGGGTGTGACAATAGGGTGCACTATAGGGAAAAGTAAGCTCTATCTGTGGTCAGGGCGTGACAATAGGGTGCACTATAGGGAAGAAACCAAGCTCTATCTGTGGTCAGGATGCGTGACAATAGGGTGCACTATAGGAAGAAACCAAGCTCTATCTGTGGTGCAGCTCGTTAGGGTTTGCATGCAATAAATTCATATTCATTCTTCAAAAAATGCGCTGAAGCTGGCAATGACATTAAATAAATGTACCTTCTAAAACGCCTAGAGAGACGATTGATATTAACACAAGCATCCCAACCACCCATAATAACATCTGCTAAGTACGTGTATGTGACCAACAAAATGTGATTTTGATATAACATCTCACGTCTATATTTGACCTCTTTGTCCAAATAGCCTCAATACTGTATATTGGTTTATCCTTTATACTCTGTCGTGCAGCTGACCAGAGGGTGGGTGGCTCCTCCCTCCCTGCAGAGTCAGGAAATAGAACACAGATACCAGAAGGCTTTGTGTTTTCAGATAATCACTAGTGGCATAACTCTGCTGCTCTCAAATCTATTCTTGTTCTCTTTAAAAGGGGCAATCTGCAGTTGCCACGTCAATTCTTGACTTATAAATTAAATAAATGTACCCGTTTGATTGTTGAAGAATATAACTTAGAATTCCTCATTTCAACTGTCACACTCCATGAGAACCCAAAATATATAAACGGATATATAAATGGAAACAAACACTAAATAGCCTCAAAAACATGGTTAAAATGATACGTTTGATATCATGTACGGTCTAGATCCTTGCGTCCATAGCTTTTTCTATGCATTTGAGAGCAGTTCCATTTCTCAGCCCTATTCCTCAGCAGAGGGGTCGCGTTTGTTATTGTTTCAACAGCAGGTTGCCGCTTTAAGTCGATTCCTTTTCTTCTTCTCTTCAACAATGTGACCCCTGAGGTATTGGCCGTGCTACAGTACATTACCTGCTCTGCTGCTGCGGCCTTGACTGGCTCAGAACTGCTTCAATACAACACAGTGTAAAGCTTTCCGTGGAATTACAAATGGCCGTATTACTCCAGTGCTAGCCTCTCTACACCGCCTTGTTAAGGCAAGGGCTGATTTCAAGGTTTTACTGCTAACCTACAAAGCATTACATGGGCTTGCTCCTACCTATCTTTCCGATTGGTCCTGCCGTACATACCTACACGCACGCTACTGTCACAAGACCCAGGCCTCTAATTGTCCCTAGAATTACTAAGCAAACAGCTGGAGGCAGGGCTTTCTCTATAGAGCTCCATTTTATGGAATAGTCTGCCTATCCATGTGAGAGACAAACTCGATCTCAACCTTTAAGTCTTTACTGAAGACTCATCTCTTCAGTGGGTCCTATGATTGAGTGTAGTCTGGCCAGGAGTGGGAAAGGTCAACAGAAAGGCACTGGAGCAACGAACCACCCTTGCTGTCTCTGCTAGCCGGGTTCCCCTCTCTCCACTGGGATTCTCTGCCACTAACCCTATTACAGGGGCTGAGAGTCACTGGCTTACTGGTGCTCTTCCATGCCGTCCCTAAGAGGGTGCGTCACTTGAGTGGGTTGAGTCACTGACATGATCTTCCTGTCTGGCTGGCGCCCCCCCCGGGTTGTGCTGTGGGGGGAGATCTTCGTGGGCTATACTCGGCCTTATCTCAGGATGGTGAGTTGGTGGCTGAAGATATCCACTCAGTGGTGTGGGGGCTGTGCTTTGGCAAAGTGGGTGGGGTTATATCCTGCCTGTTTGGCATCGTGGACGGGGCCACAGTGTCTCGACCCTCCTGTCTCAGCCTCCAGTATTTATGCTGCAGTAGTTTATGTGTCGGGGGGCTAGGGTCAGTCTGTTATATCTGGAGTATTTCTCCTGTCTTATCCGATGTCCTGTGTAAGTATGCTCCTCTAATTCTCTCTCCCTGGAGGACCTGAGCCCTAGGACCATGCCTCCAGGACTACCTGGCCTGATGACTCCTTGCTGTCCCCAGTCCACATGGTCGTGCTGCTGCTCCAGTTTCAACTGTTCTGCCTGCGGCTGTGGAACTCTGACCTGTTCACCGGACGTGCTACCTGTCCCAGACCTGCTGTTTTCTACTCTCTAGAGACAGCAGGAGCGGTGGAGATACTCTCAATGATCTGCTATGAAAAGCCAACTGACATTTACTCCTGAGGTGCTGACTTGCTGCACCCTCGACAACTACTGTGATTATTATTATTTGACCCTGTTGGTCATCTATGAACATTTGAACATCTTGGCCATGTTCTGTTATAATCTCCACCTGGCACAGCCAGAAGAGAACTGGCCAACACCCCTCAGAGCCTGGTTCCAGTCTTGGTTTCTTCTAGGTTCCTGCCTTTCTAGGAGTTTTTCCTATTACATCTGCGTGCCTTGATGTTTGGGGTTTTAGGCTGGGTTTCTGTAATAACACTTGTGACATCAGCTGATGTAAGAAGGGTTTATGAATACATTTTGATTGATTGATACTGTAGTTAGGTTCAACCTTGATTGGCTCAGAACTGCTTCAATACAATTGACTGTGAAATAACCAGTCCAGGACAGGAAAAGCCTTTACAAGCTCTGCACACTGATTATCTGCAGTCTTGATGGGGATCATAAAGTGAAAATCCCGGACATGCTCTCAAGTAGAGTCATTCATTATTCAAGGCAGTTAGTAAATACAGTATACTGTACTTGCAGCAGCTTTGAGTGCCTCATACTACAATAAACTGAGAAATAACCAATCAAGGACAGGTAGAGATAGTAAACAGCCAATCAATTCTTAGTAAAACAAATAGCTATGGGTCGGCCAGTGGATACGTTTAATCTCTGCGTCTAATATCGGCAATGGGGAACACCAACTGACTAGACCAGCCCAAGCTGCATGACCAGCCCTAGCCCTAGCTCCATGACCAACACTAGCTGCATGACCAGCCCTAGCCCTAGCTCCATGACCAACACTAGCTGCATGACCAGCCCTAGCCCTAGCTCCATGACCAGCACTAGCTCCATGACCAGCACTAGCTCCATGACCAGCCCTAGCTGCATGACCAGCCCTAGCTCCATGACCAGCACTAGCTCCATGACCAGCCTAGCTGCATGACCAGCAACTGCAGCTAGCTGCATGACCAGCCCTAGCTGCATGACCAGCCTTAACTGCATGACCAGCACTAGCTCCATGACCAGCCCCATGACCAACACTAGCTGCATGACCAGCCCTAGCTGCATGACCAGCCCTAACTGCATGGGCAGCCCTAGCTCCATGACCAGCCCTAGCTGCATGACCAGCCCTAGCTCCATGACCAGCCCTAGCCCTAGCTGCATGACCAGCCCTAGCTCCATGACCAGCCCTAGCTGCATGACCAGCCCTAGTCCATGACCAGCCCTAGCTCCATGACCAGCACTAGCTCCATGACCAGCCCTAGCTGCATGACCAGCCCTAGCTCCATGACCAGCCCTAGCCCTAGCTGCATGACCAGCCCTAGCTCCATGACCAGCCCTAGCTCCATGACCAGCCCTAGCTCCATGACCAGTCCTAGCTCCATGACCAGCCCTAGCTCCATGACCAGCCCTAGCTCCATGACCAGCCCTACAGTATAGGACAAATCACACCACAACAAGAGAGACAACACTACGCAAAGAGAGACCTAAGACAACAACATAGCAAGGCAGCAACACAACATGACAACAACATGGTAGCAACACAACATGGTAGCAACACAACATGGTAGCAACACAATATGACAGCAACATGGTAGCAACACAGCATGACAACAACATGGTAGCAACACAACATGACAACAACATGGTAGCAACACAACATGACAACAACATGGTAGCAACACAACATGACAACACAGCATGGTAGCAACACAACATGACAACAACATGGTAGCAACACAACATGACAACACAGCATGGTAGCAACACAACATGACAACAACATGGTGGCAACACAACATGACAACAACATGGTAGCAACACAGCATGACAACAACATGGTAGCAACACAACATGACAGCAACATGGTAGCAACACAACATGACAACAACATGGTAGCAACACAACATGATAACACATCGTGGTAGCAACACAACATGACAACAACATGGTAGCAACACAACATGACAACACAGCATGGTAGCAACACAACATGACAACAACATGGTGGCAACACAACATGACAACAACATGGTAGCAACACAACATGACAACAACATGGTAGCAAAACAACATGGCAGCAGCACAATATGGTAGGAGCACAACACAGGGTACAAACATTATTGGGCACAGACAACAGCACAAAGGGCAAGAAGGTAGAGACAACAAAACATCACACAAAGCAGCCACCACTGTCAGTAAGAGTGTCCATGATTGAGTCTTTGAATTAAGAAATTGAGATACAACGGTCCAGTTTGAGTGTTTGTTGCAGCTCATTCCAGTCGCTAGCTGCAGCGAAATGAAAAGACGAGCGACCCAGGGATGTGCGTGCTTTGGGGACCTTTAACAGAATGTGACTGGCAGAATGGGTATCGTATGTGCAGGATGAGGGCTGTAGTAGATATCTCAGATAGGGGGGAGGCCTAAGAGGGTTTATAAATAGGCATCAACCAGTGGGTCTTGAGACGGATATACAGATATGACCAGTTTACAGAGCAGTATAGAGTGCAGTGATGTGTCCTATAAGGAGCATTGGTGGCAAATCTGATGGCCGAATTGTAAAGAACATCTAGCGGCTGGAGCGCAGCCTTACCTGCCGATCTATAAATTATGTCTCCGTGATCTAGCATGGGTAGGATGGTCATCTGAATCAGTGCTAGTTTGGCAGCTGGGGTGAAAGAGGAGCGATTACGATAGAGGAAACCAAGTCTAGATTTGACTTTAGCCTGCAGTTTTGATATGTGCTGAGAGAAGGACAGTGTACCGTCTAGCCATACGCCCAAGTACTTGTATGAGGTGACTAACTCTCAGAGGTAGTAATCACACCTGTGGGGAGAGGGGCATTCTTCTTACCAAACCACATGACCTTTGTTTTGGAGGTGTTCAGAACAAGGTTAATGGTAGAGAAAGCTTGTTGGACACTAAGAAAGCTTTGTTGTAGAGCATAACACAACATCCGGGGAGGGGCCAGCTGAGTATAAGACTGTATCATCTCCATATAAATGGATGACAGAGCTTCCTACTGCCTGAGCTATGCTGGGTTAATGTAAATTGAAAAGAGCGTGGGGCCTAGGATCGAGCCTTGGGAACTCCCTTTGGTCACAGGCAGTGGCTGAGACAGCAGATTTTCTGACTTTATACACTCCACTCTTTGAGAGAGGTAGTTAGC
>NW_027000280.1:0-8913 GCF_036934945.1 Oncorhynchus masou masou
AGAGACAGAAAGGAGACTGACTGGTGGAGATACAGACAGGGAGACTGACTGGTGGAGATACAGACAGGGGACAGGTAGAGATACAGACAGGGACTAGAGACACAGACAGGGTAGAGATACAGACAGGGGACTGGAAGAGACAGGGGACAGGAGACTGACTGGTAGAGACAGACAGGAGACTGACTGGTAGATACAGACAGGGGACTGGTAGATACAGACAGGAGACTGACTGGTGGAGATACAGACAGGGGACTGGTAGAGATACAGACAGAGGACTGGTAGATACAGACAGGGAACTGGTAGAGATACAGACAGGGGACTGACTGGTGGAGATACAGACAGGGGACTGGTAGATACAGACAGGGGACTGGTAGATACAGACAGGGGACTGGTAGAGATACAGACAGGGGACTGGTAGATACAGACAGGGTACTGGTAGATATACAGACAGGGACTGGTAGAGATACAGACAGGGGACTGGTAGAGATACAGACAGGGGACTGGTAGAGATACAGACAGGGGACTGGTAGAGATACAGACAGGGTACTGGCAGAGATACAGACAGAGACTGGTAGAGATACAGACAGGGGACAGGTAGAGATACAGACAGGGGACTGGTAGAGACACAGACAGGGTACTGGTAGAGATACAGACAGGGGACTGGTAGAGATACAGACAGGGGACTGGTAGAGATACAGACAGGGTACTGGTAGAGACACAGACAGGGTACTGGTAGAGACACAGACAGGGGACTGGTAGAGATACAGACAGGGAACTGGTAGAGAAAAAGACAGGGGACTGGTAGAGATACAGACAGGGGACTGGTAGAGATACAGACAGGGTACTGGTAGAGATACAGACAGGGGACTGGTAGAGAAACAGACAGGGTAATGGTAGAGATGCAGACAGGGGACTGGTAGAGATACAGACAAGAGAATGACTGGTGGAGATACAGACAGGAGACTGACTGGTGGAGATACAGACAGGGGACTGGTAGATACAGACAGGGGACTGGTAGAGATACAGACAGAGGACTGACTGGTCGAGATACAGACAGGGGACTGGTAGATACAGACAGGGGACTGGTAGATACAGACAGGGGACTGGTAGAGATACAGACAGGGGACTGGTAGATACAGACAGGGTACTGGTAGATATACAGACAGGATACTGGTAGAGATACAGACAGGGGACTGGTAGAGATACAGACAGGGGACTGGTAGAGATACAGACAGGGTACTGGTAGAGACACAGACAGGGTACTGGTAGAGACACAGACAGGGGACTGGTAGAGATACAGACAGGGTACTGGTAGAGAAAAAGACAGGGGACTGGTAGAGATACAGACAGGGGACTGGTAGAGATACAGACAGGGTACTGGTAGAGATACAGACAGGGGACTGGTAGAGAAACAGACAGGGTAATGGTAGAGATACAGACAGGGGACTGGTAGAGATACAGACAGGGGACTGGTAGAGATACAGACAAGAGAATGACTGGTAGATACAGACAGGAGACTGACTGGTAGATACAGACAAGGGGACTGACTGGTAGATACAGACAGGAGACTGACTGGTAGATACAGACAGGGGACTGAATGGTGGAGATACAGACAGGAGACTGACTGGTAGATACAGACAGGGGACTGGTAGATACAGACAGGGGACTGACTGGTAGAGACAGACAGGAGACTGACTGGTGGAGATACAGACAGGAGACTGACTGGTGGAGATACAGACAGGGGACTGGTAGAGATACAGACAGGGGACTGGTAGAGATACAGACAGGGGACTGGTAGATACAGACAGGGGACTTACTGGTAGAGACAGAAAGGAGACTGACTGGTGGAGGACAGGAGACTGACTGTAGATACAGAGATAGAGATACAGTCAGGGGACTGACTGGTGGAGATACAGACAGGGGACTGGTAGATACAGACAGGGGACTGGTAGATACAGACAGGGTACTGGTAGAGATACAGACAGGGGACTGGTAGAGATACAGACAGGGGACTGGTAGAGACACAGACAGGGTACTGGCAGAGATACAGACAGAGTACTGGTAGAGATACAGACAGGGGACAGGTAGAGATACAGACAGGGGACTGGTAGAGACACAGACAGGGTACTGTTATAGATACAGACAGGGGACTGGTAGAGATACAGACAGGGGACTGGTAGAGATACAGACAGGGTACTGGTAGAGACACAGACAGGGTACTGGTAGAGACACAGACAGGGGACTGGTAGAGATACAGACAGGGTACTGGTAGAGAAAAAGACAGGGGACTGGTAGAGATACAGACAGGGGACTGGTAGAGATACAGACAGGGTACTGGTAGAGATACAGACAAGAGAATGACTGGTAGATACAGACAGGGGACTGGTAGATACAGACAGGAGACTGACTGGTGGAGATACAGACAGGAGACCGACTGGTAGATACAGACAGGGGACTGACTGGTGGAGATACAGACAGGAGACTGACTGGTGGAAATACAGACAGGGGACTGGTAGATACAGACAGGGGACTGGTAGAGATACAGACAGAGGACTGACTGGTCGAGATACAGACAGGGGACTGGTAGAGATACAGACAGGGGACTGGTAGATACAGACAGGGGACTGGTAGAGATACAGACAGGGGACTGGTAGATACAGACAGGGTACTGGTAGATATACAGACAGGATACTGGTAGAGATACAGACAGGGGACTGGTAGAGATACAGACAGGGGACTGGTAGAGATACAGACAGGGTACTGGTAGAGACACAGACAGGGTACTGGTAGAGACAGACAGGGACTGGTAGAGATACAGACAGGGGACTGGTAGAGACAGGGGACTGAGATACAGACAGGGTACTGGTAGAGATACAGACAGGGGACTGGTAGAGAAACAGACAGGGTACTGGTAGAGATACAGACAGGGGACTGGTAGAGATACAGACAGGGGACTGGTAGATACAGACAGGGGACTGGTAGAGATACAGACAGAGGACTGACTGGTCGAGATACAGACAGGGGACTGGTAGATACAGACAGGGGACTGGTAGATACAGACAGGGGACTGGTAGAGATACAGACAGGGGACTGGTAGATACAGACAGGGTACTGGTAGATATACAGACAGGATACTGGTAGAGATACAGACAGGGGACTGGTAGAGATACAGACAGGGGACTGGTAGAGATACAGACAGGGTACTGGTAGAGACACAGACAGGGTACTGGTAGAGACACAGACAGGGGACTGGTAGAGATACAGACAGGGTACTGGTAGAGAAAAAGACAGGGGACTGGTAGAGATACAGACAGGGGACTGGTAGAGATACAGACAGGGTACTGGTAGAGATACAGACAGGGGACTGGTAGAGAAACAGACAGGGTAATGGTAGAGATACAGACAGGGGACTGGTAGAGATACAGACAGGGGACTGGTAGAGATACAGACAAGAGAATGACTGGTAGATACAGACAGGGGACTGGTAGATACAGACAGGAGACTGACTGGTGGAGATACAGACAGGAGACCGACTGGTAGATACAGACAGGGGACTGATTGGTGGAGATACAGACAGGAGACTGACTGGTAGATACAGACAGGGGACTGGTAGATACAGACAGGGGACTGACTGGTAGAGACAGACAGGAGACTGACTGGTGGAGATACAGACAGGAGACTGACTGGTGGAGATACAGACAGGGGACTGGTAGAGATACAGACAGGGGACTGGTAGAGATACAGACAGGGGACTGGTAGATACAGACAGGGGACTTACTGGTAGAGACAGACAGGAGACTGACTGGTGGAGATACAGACAGGAGACTGACTGGTAGATACAGACAGGGAACTGGTAGAGATACAGTCAGGGGACTGACTGGTGGAGATACAGACAGGGGACTGGTAGATACAGACAGGGGACTGGTAGATACAGACAGGGTACTGGTAGAGATACAGACAGGGGACTGGTAGAGATACAGACAGGGGACTGGTAGAGACACAGACAGGGTACTGGCAGAGATACAGACAGAGTACTGGTAGAGATACAGACAGGGGACAGGTAGAGATACAGACAGGGGACTGGTAGAGACACAGACAGGGTACTGTTATAGATACAGACAGGGGACTGGTAGAGATACAGACAGGGGACTGGTAGAGATACAGACAGGGTACTGGTAGAGACACAGACAGGGTACTGGTAGAGACACAGACAGGGGACTGGTAGAGATACAGACAGGGTACTGGTAGAGAAAAAGACAGGGGACTGGTAGAGATACAGACAGGGGACTGGTAGAGATACAGACAGGGTACTGGTAGAGATACAGACAAGAGAATGACTGGTAGATACAGACAGGGGACTGGTAGATACAGACAGGAGACTGACTGGTGGAGATACAGACAGGGGACTGACTGGTGGAGATACAGACAGGAGACTGACTGGTGGAAATACAGACAGGGGACTGGTAGATACAGACAGGGGACTGGTAGAGATACAGACAGAGGACTGACTGGTCGAGATACAGACAGGGGACTGGTAGAGATACAGACAGGGGAGTAGGACAGGGGACTGGTAGAGATACAGACAGGGGACTGGTAGATACAGACAGGGTACAGATATACAGACAGGATACTGGTAGAGATACAGACAGGGGACTGGTAGAGATACAGACAGGGGACTGGTAGAGATACAGACAGGGTACTGGTAGAGACACAGACAGGGTACTGGTAGAGACACAGACAGGGGACTGGTAGAGATACAGACAGGGTACTGGTAGAGATACAGACAGGGTACTGGTAGAGATACAGACAGGGTACTGGTAGAGATACAGACAGGGACTGGTAGAGATACAGACAGGGGACTGGTAGAGATACAGACAGGGGACTGGTAGAGATACAGACAGGGAATGACTGGTAGATACAGACAGGGACTGGTAGATACAGACAGGGATACTGGTGGAGATACAGACAGGGGACTGGTAGAGATACAGACATGGGACTGGTAGAGATACAGACAGGGTACTGGTAGAGACAGACAGGAGACTGACTGGTAGAGATACAGACAGGGGACTGGTAGAGATACAGACAGGGGACTGGTAGAGACACAGACAGGGACTGGTAGGATACAGACAGGGTACTGGTAGAGATACAGACAGGGGACTGGTAGAGATACAGACAGGGTACTGGTAGGCACAGACAGGGGACTGGTAGAGATACAGACAGGGGACTGGTAGAGATACAGACAGGGGGACTGGTAGAGATACAGACAGGGGACTGGTAGAGAAACAGACAGGGGACTGGTAGAGATACAGACAGGAGACTGGTAGAGATTCAGACAGGGGACTGGTATAGATACAGACAGGGGACTGGTAGATACAGACAGGGGACTGGTAGATACAGACAGGAGACTGACTGGTGGAGATACAGACAGGGGACTGGTAGATACAGACAGGAGACTGACTGGTGGAGATACAGACAGGAGACCGACTGGTAGATACAGACAGGGACTGGTAGATACAGACAGGGGACTGACTGGTAGAGACAGACAGGAGACTGACTGGTGGAGATACAGACAGGAGGACTGGTAGAGATACAGACAGGGGACTGGTAGAGATACAGACAGGGGACTGGTAGATACAGACAGGGGACTGGTAGAGATACAGACAGGGACTGGTAGATACAGACAGGGGACTGGTAGAGATACAGACAGAGAATGACTGGTAGATACAGACAGGGGACTGGTAGAGATACAGTCGGGGACTGACTGGTGGAGATACAGACAGGGACTGGAGATACAGACAGGGGACTGGTAGATACAGACAGGGTACTGGTAGAGATACAGACAGGGGACAGGTAGAGATACAGACAGGGGACTGGTAGAGACACAGACAGGGTACTGGCAGAGATACAGACAGAGTACTGGTAGAGATACAGACAGGGGACAGGTAGAGATACAGACAGGGACTGGTAGAGACACAGACAGGGTACTGGTAGATACAGACAGGGGACTGGTAGAGATACAGACAGGGGACTGGTAGAGATACAGACAGGGTACTGGTAGAGACACAGACAGGGTACTGGTAGAGACACAGACAGGGGACTGGTAGAGATACAGACAGGGTACTGGTAGAGAAAAAGACAGGGGACTGGTAGAGATACAGACAGGGGACTGGTAGAGATACAGACAGGGTACTGGTAGAGATACAGACAGAGAATACTGTAGATACAGACAGGGACTGGAGATACAGACAGGAGACTGACTGGTGGAGATACAGACAGGAGACTGACTGGTGGAGATACAGACAGGAGACTGACTGGTGGAAATACAGACAGGAGACCGACTGGTAGATACAGACAGGGACTGACTGGTGGAGATACAGACAGGGGACTGGTGGAAATACAGACAGAGGGACTGGTCGAGATACAGACAGGGGACTGGTAGAGATACAGACAGAGGGACTGGTCGAGATACAGGGGACTGGTAGAGATACAGACAGGGACTGGCAGATACAGACAGGGTACTGGTAGATATACAGACAGGGGACTGGTAGAGATACAGACAGGGGACTGGTAGAGATACAGACAGGGGACTGGTAGAGATACAGACAGGGGACTGGTAGAGATACAGACACTGGTAGGATACAGACAGGGGACTGGTAGAGATACAGACAGGGTACTGGTAGAGATACAGACAGGGGACTGGTAGAGAACTGGTAGAGACAGGGTAATGGTAGAGATACAGACAGGGGACTGGTAGAGACAGACAGGGGACTGGTAGAGATACAGACAAGAGAATGACTGGTAGAGAAACAGACAGGGTACTAGTAGATACAGACAGGGGACTGGTAGAGATACAGACAGGGGACTGGTAGAGATACAGACAGGGGAGTAGATACAGACAGGGGACTGACTGGTAGAGATACAGACAGGACTGACTACGAGATACAGACAGGGGACTGGTGGAGATACAGACAGGGGACTGGTAGATACAGACAGGGGACTGGTAGAGATACAGACAGGGTACTGGTAGAGATACAGACAGGGGACTGGTAGAGATACAGACAGGATACTGGGTAGAGAACAGGGGGACTGGCAGAGATACAGACAGGGGACTGGTAGAGATACAGACGGGGGACAGGTAGAGATACAGACAGGGGACTGGTAGAGACACAGACAGGGGACTGGTAGAGATACAGACAGGGGACTGGTAGAGATACAGACAGGGGACTGGTAGAGATACAGACAGGGTACTGGTAGAGACACCGACAGGGGACTGGTAGAGATACAGACAAGAGAATGACTGGTAGATACAGACAGGGGACTGGTAGATACAGACAGGAGACTGACTGGTGGAGATACAGACAGGAGACCGACTGGTAGATACAGACAGGGGACTGGTAGATACAGACAGGGGACTGACTGGTAGAGACAGACAGGAGACTGACTGGTGGAGATACAGACAGGAGACTGACTGGTGGAGATACAGACAGAGGACTGGTAGATACAGACAGGGGACTGGTAGATACAGACAGGGGACTGGTAGAGATACAGACAGGGGACTGGTAGATACAGACAGGGTACTGGTAGATATACAGACAGGATACTGGTAGAGATACAGACAGGGTACTGGTAGAGATACAGACGGGGGACTGGTAGAGATACAGACAGGGGACTGGTAGAGACACAGACAGGGTACTGGCAGAGATACAGACAGAGTACTGGTAGAGATACAGACGGGGGACAGGTAGAGATACAGACAGGGGACTGGTAGAGACACAGACAGGGTACTGGTAGAGATACAGACAGGGGACTGGTAGAGATACAGACAGGGGACTGGTAGAGATACAGACAGGGTACTGTTAGAGACATGACAGGGTACTGTAGAGACACAGACAGGGACTGGTAGAGATACAGACAGGGTACTGGTAGAGAAAAAGACAGGGACTGGTAGAGATACAGACAGGGGACTGGTAGAGATACAGACAGGGTACTGGTAGAGATACAGACAGGGGACTGGTAGAGAAACAGACAGGTAATGGTAGAGATACAGACAGGGACTGGTAGAGATACAGACAGGGACTGGTAGAGATACAGACAAGAGAATGACTGGTAGATACAGACAGGGGACTGGTAGATACAGACAGGAGACTGACTGGTGGAGATACAGACAGAGGACTGGTAGATACAGACAGGAGACTGACTGGTGGAAATACAGACAGGGGACTTGTAGATACAGACAGGGGACTGGTAGAGATACAGACAGAGGACTGACTGGTCAAGATACAGACAGGGGACTGGTAGATACAGACAGGGGACTGGTAGATACAGACAGGGGACTGATAGAGATACAGACAGAGGACTGGTAGATACAGACAGGGTACTGGTAGATATACAGACAGGATACTGGTAGAGATACAGACAGGGGACTGGTAGATACAGACAGGGGACTGGTAGAGATACAGACGGGACTGGTAGATACAGACAGGGTACTGGTAGATATACAGACAGGATACTGGTAGAGATGCAGACAGGGGACTGGTAGAGATACAGACAGGGTACTGGTAGAGATACAGACAGGGGACTGGTAGAGATACAGACAGGGTACTGGTAGAGATACAGACAGGGTACTGGTAGAGATGCAGACAGGGGACTGGTAGAGATACAGACAGGGTACTGGTAGAGATACAGACAGGGGACTGGTAGAGATACAGACAGGGGACAGGTAGAGATACAGACAAGGTACTGGTAGAGATACAGACAGGGGACTGGTAGAGATACAGACAGGGGACTGGTAGAGATACAGACAGGGGACTGGTATAGATACAGACAGGGGACTGGTATAGATACAGACAGGGGACTGGTATAGATACAGACAGTGGCTCTCTCTCGTTCTCTCTCTCTCTCTCTCTCTCTCTC
>NW_027000281.1:0-8912 GCF_036934945.1 Oncorhynchus masou masou
CTTCTGTGAGGAGGCCTTTGCAATCAACCTGGCCAGGGTATCCTGGAACGACATTGACCTCATCCCGACAGTAGAGGATGCCTGGTTATTCTTTAAAAGTGCCTTCCTCACCATCTTAAATAGGCATGCCCCGTTCAAAAAATTTAGAACCAGGAATAGATATAGTCCTTGGTTCACTCCAGACCTGTCTGCCCTTGACCAGCACAAAAACATCCTGTGGCATTCTGCATTAGCATCGAGCGTGCACCTCAGCCACGCTCAAGGTCCTAAATGACATCATAACCGCCATCGATAAGAGACATTACTGTGCAGCTGTATTCATCGACCTGGCCAAGGCTTTCAACTCTGTCAATCACCACATTCTTATTGGCAGCCTCAACAGCCTTGGTTTCTCAAATGATTGCCTTGCCTGGTTTACCACCTACTTCTCTGATAGAGCTCAGTGTGTCAAATCGGAGGGCCTGTTGTCTGGACCTCTGGCAGTCTCTATGGGGGCGCCACAGGGTTCAATACTCGGGCTGACTCTCTTCTCTGTATACATCAATGATGTTGCTCTTGCTGCTGGTGATTCTCTAATCCACCTCTACGCAGACGACACCATTCTGTATACTTCTGGCCCTTCTTTGGACACTGTGTTAACAAACCTCCAGATGAGCTTCAATGCCATACATCTCCTTCTTTGGCCTCCAACTGCTCTTAAATGCAAATAAAACTAAATGCATGCTATTCAACCGATCATTGCCCGCACCTGCCCGTCCATCCAGCATCACTACTCTGGACGGCTCTGACTTAGAATACGTGGATAACTTAAAATACCTAGGTGTCTGGCTAGACTGTAAACTCTCCTTCCAGACTCACATTAAGCATCTCCAATCCAAAATTAAATCTAGAATTGGCTTCCTATTTCGCAACAAAGCTTCCTTCACTCATGCTGCCAAACATACCCTCGTAAAACTGACTATCCTACCGATCCTTGACTTCGGCGATGTCATCTATAAAATAGCCTCCAACACTATACTCAGCAAACTGGATGTATATCACAGTGCCATCCGTTTTGTCACCAAAGCCCCATACACTACCCACCACTGCGACCTGTACGCTCTCGTTGGCTGGCCCTCGCTTCATACTCGTTGCCAAACCCACTGGCTACAGGTTATCTACAAGACTCTGCTAGGTAAAGCCCCGCCCTATCTCAGCTCGCTGGTCACCATAGCAGCACCCACTTGTAGCACACGCTCCAGCAGGTATATCTCACTGGTTACCCCCAAAGCCTTTCCTTCCAGTTCTCTGCTGCCACTGACTGGAACAAACTGCAAAAAACTCTGAAGCTGGAGACTCAGATCTCCCTCACTAGCTTTAAGAACCAGCTGTCAGAGCAGCTCACAGATCACTGCACCTGTTCATAGCCCATCTGCATACAGCCCATCTATCTACCTCATCCCCATACTGTATTTATTTATTTTGCTCCTTTTGCACCCCAGTATCCCTACTTGCACATCCATCTTCTGCACATCTACCATTCCATTGTCTATATTGTAATTACTTCGCCACCATGGCCTATTTATTGCCTTAACTCCCTTATCTTACCTCATTTGCACTCACTGTATCTAGACTTTGTTTTCTGTTTTTCTACTGTATTATTGACTGTATGTTTTGTTCATTCCATATGTAACTCTGTGTTGTTGTATGTGTCGAAATGCTATGCTTTATCTTGGCCAGGTCGCAGTTGCAAATGAGAACTTGTTCTCAACTAGCTTACTTGGTTAAATAAATAAATAACTAATATTTAAAATAAAATATGCTAGCCATTATTAGCTGACTATGTTAACGATCTTCTGCCCGTATACACAAGTGAAAGGAGCAGCATAAATCTACCTGTAAGGAGAGTTTTAGTATTACTGGCACTACACTCATAGAAAAAAACGGGTATTCGGCTGTCCATATAGGAGACCCCTTTGTAGAACCCCTTCAGATTCCAGGTAGAACCCTAATGGGTTCCATGTAGAACTCCTTCCCTATAGAGTTCTACATGGAACCCAAAAGCAGTGGTGTAAAGCACTTAAGTAAAAATAAGTAGTTTTTTAGGGTATATGTAATTTACTTTACTATTTATATTTTTTTACGACTTTTTACTTTTACTTCACTACATTCCTAAAGAAAATGATGTACTTTTTACTCCATACATTTCCCTAGCACAAAAAGTACTCGTTATATTTTGAATGCTTAGCAGAACATGAAAATGGTCTTATGGTCCCACACTTATCAAGAGAACATCCCTGGTCATCCCTACTGCCTCTGATCTGGCGGACTCACTAAACAGAGAACATCTCTGGTCATCCCTACTGCCTCTGATCTGATGGACTCACTAAACAGAGAACATCCCTGGTCATCCCTACTGCCTCTAATCTGATGGACTCACTAAACAGAGAACATCCCTGGTCATCCCTACTGCCTCTGATCTGGCGGACTCACTAAACAGAGAACATCTCTGGTCATCCCTACTGCCTCTGATCTGATGGACTCACTAAACAGAGAACATCCCTGGTCATCCCTACTGCCTCTGATCTGGTGGACTCAATAAACAGAGAACATCCCTGGTCATCCCTACTGCCTCTGATCTGGCGGACTCACTAAACAGAGAACATCTCTGGTCATCCCTACTGCCTCTGATCTGATGGACTCACTAAACAGAGAACATCCCTGGTCATCCCTACTGCCTCTAATCTGATGGACTCACTAAACAGAGAACATCCCTGGTCATCCCTACTGCCTCTGATCTGGCGGACTCACTAAACAGAGAACATCTCTGGTCATCCCTACTGCCTCTGATCTGATGGACTCACTAAACAGAGAACATCCCTGGTCATCCCTACTGCCTCTGATCTGGTGGACTCAATAAACAGAGAACATCCCTGGTCATCCCTACTGCCTCTGATCTGGCGGACTCACTAAACAGAGAACATCTCTGGTCATCCCTACTGCCTCTGATCTGATGGACTCACTAAACAGAGAACATCCCTGGTCATCCCTACTGCCTCTAATCTGATGGACTCACTAAACAGAGAACATCCCTGGTCATCCCTACTGCTTCTGATCTGGTGGACTCACAAAACAGAGAACATCCCTGGTCATCCCTACTGCTTCTGATCTGGTAGACTCACTAAACAGAGAACATCCCTGGTCATCTCTACTGCCTCTGATCTGGTGGACTCACTAAACAGAGAACATCTCTGGTCATCCCTACTGCCTCTGATCTGATGGACTCACTAAACAGAGAACATCCCTGGTCATCCCTACTGCCTCTAATCTGATGGACTCACTAAACAGAGAACATCCCTGGTCATCCCTACTGCTTCTGATCTGGTGGACTCACAAAACAGAGAACATCCCTGGTCATCCCTACTGCTTCTGATCTGGTAGACTCACTAAACAGAGAACATCCCTGGTCATCTCTACTGCCTCTGATCTGGTGGACTCACTAAACAGAGAACATCCCTGGTCAACCCTACTGCCTCTGATCTGGTAGACTCACTAAACAGAGAACATCCCTGGTCATCCCTACTGCTTCTGATCTGATGGACTCACTAAACAGAGAACATACCTGGTCATCCCTACTGCTTCTGATCTGATGGACTCACTAAACACATGCTTCATTTGTAAATGATGTCTGAGTGTTGGCTACCTGGCAATCTGTAAACAAAACAAAAAACAAGAAAATGATGAGGGCCGGTTTGCTTAATATAAGGAATTTAAAATACTTAAGTATATTTTACTTTCGATACTTAAGTATATTTAAGACCAAATACTTTTAGACTTTTACTCAAGTATGACAATTGGGTACTTTTTCCACCACTGTCAAAAAGTGTTCTACCTGGAACCAAAAGGTTATCCTATGGGGACAGATGAATAACCATTTTGAACCCTTTTTCCTAAGAGTAGTAGTTTATTATTATTATTACAGCACTTAATACCAAACAGGGACAGCGGGGGAAAAATACATGTCATCTATGCACTTAAATAACGAATGGAGGACGCTTTTCCCAGTGGTTCATTTTCATGCCAGCCAGGTAGGCTATACTCCTGTTGTATAGATAAACAATGTGCTTAATATTGGTGTAGCTGAGATAAATATAGTAGACCTAGCCTATAGAAAGCTGATGGGGATCATCCTCTTTTTGATGGAGGCCATCACTGTTTTCTCGTGTGATTGCATAGCCTATAGAAATGTTACGCAACATGGGCTCTCACGAAGTGTTTGATTACATTTGCATTGATGTCAGAGTGATTAGAGGGACAATAGAGTGCTGAGTACCAGGCAGTTAGCAAGTTTGGTAGGCTACTAATGACCATCAGCAGCATCAGAGCTTGGAGAAGCCTAGTTAACGTGACTAAACGGTCATGTGGAATTTGACTGACTGCCGTCATGACTCGTGACCTCCGGTGTGATGGTAATACAGTCACGGTAACAGCCCTAACTGCAACGCGGATTTCATTGATAAATTGTGTAGTCTGAAGTGTGGTGGGAGAGAGCTGCAGACACCATAACAGGCCAGAGCCACACCCACCCCAACCATGACATACATTCAATGTTATACTGTCTCACCCTGTACCGAACATTCTTGTCAAACAGGATCCTAGTCTGCCTTGGACTGTCATCAGACCCAAGTCCTCAACCAATAATGCAGAGCGAGTAAAGCTAACTTGGCTATACACAGGGTCCCAGTTAGTCCCAACCTCCAGCCACTCACCATTATCTATTTTGAACTTTGACCTATACAATGTAAACATACTGCCTGAACCATGCTCGCCAAGAACCCTGGTTTGCATGCATGAGGTGTGGGGACACAAATAAGATGGAAGCGATCTGTGTCTTTCTGAAACAAACAGAAGAAGAGCACAGTTCAACACTATCAGGTCAGTTCATGAGTGGGTGGGAACAATCTATTACGTTGACCTTCTAGCAGACACCAAACAACACAGTAGTTGTCACACAGACCAGTAGGGTAGCTATTCCTTCCTCAGTCTTGTTGTCCACAGTCAGTCTGGAGATACAGTGAAGGGGCTGTGAGCAGAGTGATGTAATCCAACTCACTGTGACGTAATCGAGACAGAAACAAAGAGAAACAACATGTGACAATAGTAGAGACTTTGGCCTCCTTTATCACACCTTTACAAACAGATTACATTTACATGCCCAAGATAACACAGCCATCATGACATCAGTATTTCAATTTAGCCACAGCGTTGTACAGGGCAAAGTTCATATCTCTATGTCTGATTACCTTTGAGTTAAAAAAATGAATACGTTTGAGGTTGAAACTACATGCGAAAAGCCCTCCATTCTAACCCTGGGGTATAATCATAATTAGGGGCGGCAGGGAGCCTAGTGGTTAGCGTGGTGGGCCAGTAACCAAAAGGTTGCTGGATCGAATCCCCGAGCTGACAAGGTCAAAATCTGTCGTTCTGTCCCTGAACAACCCACTGTTCCTAGGCTGTCATTGTAAATAAGAATTTGTTCTTAACTGATTTGCCGAGTTAAATAAAAATTTGGCCATGTAGGTAACTTTTCACGTGTAGTTGTGAGCAGCTTGTCAAAACCATTTGGCTTCATAATGACTGCGATAGTTCACAGCTGTGACAGGCCAAAGAGGTTGTGTGTCATGTCTGAGTGAGATGTTTCATTATTTGGGACATGGCTACGGTATGCTTGTCACGTCTAATCAAGGTGGGTGGAATCAGGCGCAGAGAGCAGATGGGATATAAAGTTTTATTCTCCGGTGAACAAAATAAACACGGTCAACCCAAATACACACAGGGTGAAATTATCCAACACAGGATAACAGACTAACCGAAGAATAAGAAACAATAAACACCGACAGACAAAATGAATGACAAAATAAAACAATCCCGCACAAAACAAGGGCGGGACAACCTACATTAAATACAGACACTCATTAACTAAACAACACACAGGTGAAACCAATCAGACAAAACCAACAGATACACGAAAAAGGGATCGGTAGTGGCTAGTAGGACGGTGACGACGACCGCCGAGCACCGCCTGAACGGGCAGGAGAGCCAACCTCGGTGGCAGTCGTGACAATGCTAGAGTCTCAAGGGTGAGGAGGTGCAGGTTCACACAGATGGCATCAGATGGCAATCCTCGAAAGGACAAAACTGTTGCGCGTATTTATGTATAATTTGTGCTTAGTTTAGGTTTAGGGTTAGGTTAAGGGTGGGTGTGGTTAAAATTGCATTTGTGTTGAGAAAGCGCCACATTGACCAAAACAAGAGTACTGTGGGTACTGTGTGAGGAGAGGGCATGCTTCGACAATCTCAGTTGAAACCTTAGATGATTGATTATCTATCTGTTCTAGTAATTACAGCTAGGCTGGGCAATATATCATGAAACGGTATGGATTTTTACAATATAACAATATTTTGATACAGATCTAAATTAAAAGTTCAATAAAATTGACTACTTCACTGTCAGTTTTGACCTAGTTTGGTTGAGTGTATAACCATCAGAAGGGAAAAAAACATTACAGGCACTTAGAATTCATTTGTTGCAATGCTAGTTTCACTAGTCACAAAACATATTTAAAACGTGTATTATTCAGAAACATTAAAATACTGTCAACTACCATCATACCACCATTAATATTGTGATATGATACAGTATCCTAGCCATATTGCTCAGCCCTGGGTATAGGATGTCATTGACAAACATCTCAATGCTCTCTATGTCATACGACTGAAATCAAACCATTTGGAACTCAAGATTATTTAATGTCCCGAGGTATTGTCGTTGTTCTCAATGCACTTGATGACCCCAAGTGACCTATAGGCGACAGTTCCCGATTGGCCTAGAATGGATTAACACAGATCTGGCATCTGTGGGGACTCGCGGTGATGGACGGATCCCTGTGGAGCATCCTTATAAGAGGGTCACATGATGAGGAACGGGAGGGTCACATGATGAGGAACGGGACGGAGCACAGTGGCACCCCTTCCAGCACACACAGTGGGATTGCTTGCTTTTCTATGGGTGTCAGTGAGCACCTCTGAAGACAAACAGAGCAGAATGAAACATCATTCATATCAAAGGGGCCAGAGGAAACACAACTACTGAGAGGCTTGAGATTGTTGTGAATGTATACATTAAACCAGCGCATGTATGTACATATTTAGGGAATGTAAACATTAAACCAGCGCATGAATGTACATATTTAGGGAATGTATATGGATTAGGCCTTGTCAATTGGCATTAAATTGTACATTTATATAACAGTAAATTCTATTGCATTGAAATCAGGAGTCGACTGTCTTATAGCAGACCACAGGGTTTTCTGCCTTCCTGTGTGTTTGAGAGTATGTGTTTATGCATCAGGAACCAGGGACACCTCAGCAAGCCATAGCTTGAATACAAAAAAAAAGAATGTGGAAGGGTGAGTTAGCATGTGCATTTTTTTCTTAATGCCCTGAGGTACGGTTTTAAAATACACCCTGTCTGCTAGGTAGGAGACGTGCTCAGCAAGTCCATGTGCAACAGCAACAACTGAAACGTTTCCGACCATACGTATACCATCATTTGGTTATGTTGAAATGCTCTTGTTTTTAACAAAATTTACATTTACATTTAAGTCATTTAGCAGACGCTCTTATCCAGAGCGACTTACAAATTGGTGACGTGATACTGAAATTGTATACAATTATAATACATAAGGACAATGGTGCAACACTAATATTATGTTATATATTTTCTCCTGCATTGGATAGAGGTCACTGCCTTACATACCTACACGTAGACTACAGTCACAAGACACAAGCCTCCTTATTGTACCTAGAACTTCTGAGCAAACAGATGGAGGCAGGGCTTTCCATTTTTATGGAATGGTCTGTCTATTCATGTGAGAGACGCAGACTCGGTTTCTGAAGACTCAACTCTTCAGTAGGTCGTATGATTGTGTGTTGTCTGGCCCAGGAGTGCAAAGGTGAACGGAAAGGCACTGGCGCGACGAACCACCTTTGCTGTCTCTGCCTGGCCGGCTCCCCCCTTCACTGGGATCCTCTGCATCAGACCCTATTATGAGGCTGGGTGACTGGCTTACGAGTGCTCTTCCATGCTCGGAGGGGTGCGTCACTTGAGTGGGTAGAGTCACTGACATGATCTTCATGTCCAGTTTTGCACCCCCTTGGGGTCGTGCGGAGGAGCTCTTCATCGGCTATTGTCAGCCTTGTCTAGCACGTTAGTTGTCTGATATATGTGGTGTGGGAGCTGTGTATTGTGGGTGGGGCGATATCCTGCCTGGTTGGCCATGACCGGAGTTATCTATGCAGCCTCCAGTATCTAAACTGCAATAGTCTAGGGTCAGTGTTTTATCTGGTGTAATTCTCCGGTCTCTTCCTCTAATTCGCCTTCTCCCTCCCATCCCGGAGGACCTGAGCTCTAGGACCATGCCTCAGGACTACCTGGCCTGATGACTCCTGGCTATCCCCAGTCCACCTGATTGTGCTGCTGCTCCAGTTTCAACTGTTCTGCCTGCGGCTATGGAACACTGACCAGTTCACCGGACGCGCTACCTTGTCCCGGACGTGCTGTTTTCAATTCTCCCTCTCCTGCCGTCTAGACCTCAATGCTCAGCTATGAAAAGCCAACTGACATTTTGCCCTGAGATACTGACCTGTTGCACCCTCTACAACCCCTGTGATTATTATTATTTGACCCCTGCTGGTCACCTATGAACATCTTGAAGGCCATGTTCTCTTATAATCTCCACCCGGGATACCGCCAGAAGATGCCTGGCCACCCCTCAGAGCCTGGTTTCTGCCTTTCTTGGGAGTTTTTCCTAGCCCCCGTGCTTCTAAATCAGCATTATTTGCCATTTTAGTCTGAGTTTCTGTATAAGCAC
>NW_027000282.1:0-8911 GCF_036934945.1 Oncorhynchus masou masou
TTCCATTTGTGGGTTATCGCTTCTCGGCCTTTTTGGCTCAGATCAAGCTTGGTACCGAGGTGCCCCAGAGCTCGCTGAGTCAAAAGGTCGAAGGTAGGAAGGCGATAGGTTTTTGGAGGTTTTTGGTTTCTGAAGGTCTAAGTTAATTGCTTTTTGGAAAAGTTATTAGTTGGGTGGCATTTGCCTGGTGGAGATGGCACGGGATGCAATACTTAAGTCGGTCCCTTGGGCTGGACTTGCCAATACCATACGTTTTGCATGGAGGGAGAAGGAGAGGGAGCCTTTGGAAAGGGAGACCTTTGGAAGGGTGCTGCTGATGGGACAGCTGAAGCTTTCGGTGAAGGACGTATTGTGCCTACAGGACAATCCCATACCTTAAGGGAACATTTCGACAATCACCGTATGGTTAGTGAGAAAGTCCCTATTGGAACTGTACGGTCCCTTACTAGACGTCCGAAAACATTTTAGAAATTCGGGGACGGCGTCGGGCCGAGCGGTAGGGCCAGACCTACCGGGAAGTCATCAAATGAACTTTGTCGGACATTCGGTTTTCGTTTAATAAAATAAACAAATTTTAGCCCATTTTTGCGCTATGCCGGAATATCCCACAAGAGGGCATAAGCAATCATATTGCTATTGGACAAAACATCCCGAATCACGACGTGCCATATCTCGAAAACTGAAAATATTTCGAAGCCGAAACTTGGTGAGCGTAGGTTTGGCATTATGGGAAGATGGCCCCGAACAAGATGGCGTCTAGGCCTCAACGGTTTTTGAGTTATGGCCATATTTCTGGGATTAAAGGTCCAAAATGAAAATAGAGAAAAGATTTTTTCACTTCACGTCAAAGTCAAGGAGCCTCCGGTGTCAATAAAAAAATCGGCCATTTATCTATCACACATTTAGAAATCGTACGGTGACCAGATCGTGATGTTCAGATATAGGTGTTTTTTTTTTTTTCAACGGTTACAGATCCAGTTGCAGGGTGTTCATACGAGTATTTTTAAAATGTGCTGCGGAGCTCTGCAACATTTCTGTGATTTTCTATGATTTTCTGAAATAACACACACTCACTAAACCCTCCGTAAATAACTCAGTTCTTAACGTAAAGACTTAAAACTCAGGATTCTGTAAAGGCATACCCCAATGAGGATATGAGTTTATTTATAGCTTCCTGTGCCAACCGGAAGTGCCATAATTGGTGTCTCAGGGGCTGTTTGGAAGGGTTAAAAAAATCTGATCTGTCCAAAACTTCATATGTGTGATTAGACAACACCCATGAACTGTAAATCAGTCATTTTTTTCCCAACAGATGTCAAAGAAAAGCTCTCACACACACACACACAGCAAGGATGGAGTGACAAAGCGTGGTGTTTAAAGACACAGAGAGCAGGCAATGGCATAAACATAATCCCAAGGCAGGGCCGAGTCCAACAAGGTGCCCCGCTTGACCGTAGCTCACTCGGTCTGAGCGCAGCGACCATGAGAAAAATAGGCCCACAATGAAGCCTGCACCACAATGTCATTTGATTTTGGGTGACAGCGAGGCGGAACCGTTAGGTTTAGAAGGACAATTCAAACACAGGACTGTTCCTAAGGTCCTCCCGATCTGTGCAAGCCTAACCTTGACTGTGTGGCATTAACCTTTCACAGTTAAAAGAAGGTGTTTACAAAAAAACAGTGTGCATTGACTTCTCTCCCATAGGAATACATTGCCTGCTCCCCTAAATACAACCTGGGGTCTTTATGGGTTATGAATGCTGTATGAACCTGTCTTCTATGACATTCCATCAGACCAGCTATGAGGTCTACCTGTGTCGATTCTAAGCTTCCTGGAGCAACCGGAAGTGGTTAAATTGACCCAAAAGGTATTTGGATGTACATCACCTCGAAAGGTGCCGAGGCCTCTGCATTATTCAACCCTGTGTAGATCAGTCAATTCTCAACTTAAAGACTTAAAACTCAGGATTCCCTAGGTTTCTATGTCAGTCAAGACATGTGTGTATTTATAGCTTCCTGTGCCAACCGGAAGTGCCATAATTGGTGACTCAGGGGCTGTTTGGAAGGGTTAAAAAAATCAGATCTGTCCAAAACTTCATATGTGTGATTAGACAACCCCCATGAACTGTAAATCAGTCATTTTTCCCAACAGATGTCAAAGAAAAGCTCTCACACAGCAAGGATGGAGTGACAAAGCGTGGTGTTTAAAGACACAGAGAGCAGGCAATGGCATAAACATAATCCCAAGGCCGTGCCGAGTCCAACGAGGTGCCCCGCTTGACCGTAGCTCGCTCGGTCTGAGCGCAGCGACCATGAGAAAAATAGGCCCACAATGAAGCCTGCACCACAATGTTATTTGATTTTGGGTGACAGCGGCGGAACCGTTAGGTTTAGAAGGACAATTCAAACACAGGACTGTTCCTAAGGTCCTCCCGATCTGTGCAAGCCTAACCTTGACTGTGTGGCATTAACCTTTCACAGTTAAAATAAGGTGTTTACAAAAAAACTGTGTGCATTGACTTCTCTCCCCATAGGAATACATTGCCTGCTCCCCTAAATACAACCTGGGGTCTTTATGGGTTATGAATGCTGTATGAACCTGTCTTCTATGACATTCCATCAGACCACTATGAGGTCTACCTGTGTCGATTCTAAGCTTCCTGGAGCAACCGGAAGTGGTTAAATTGACCCAAAAAGGTATTTGGATGTACATCACCTCGAAAGGTGCCGAGGCCTCTGCATTATTCAACCCTGTGTAGATCAGTCAATTCTCAACTTAAAGACTTAAAACTCAGGATTCCGTAGGTTTCTATGTCAGTCAAGGCGTGTATTTATAGCTTCCTGTGCCAACCGGAAGTGCCATAATTGGTGTCTCAGGGGCTGTTTGGAAGGGTTAAAAAATCAGATCTGTCCAAAACTTCATATGTGTGATTAGACAACCCCCATGAACTGTAAATCAGTCATTTTTCCCATAAAAATTCAAAGGAAAAAATAAATCACACAGATACACAACTTGGATGGAGGGACGTATTGGGGTGTGTAGAGACTGACAGTGCCTCCAATAGTTAGCTTTGTTCGAGCTAAAAAAGAACCGTCAGACCTAGAGTTCCAAACTTTAGAATCCTGTTCGAGACCTCAGGTAGATAGTGCGTGGTGAGTTACGGCGTCTAGGAGGTTCTCGGACCGAGAAACAGCGTCGAACATTTGCAATGACTTCAATTCATTTTGATCATTACGAAAATGGCGACATTTAGAAATGTCCCAGAGACACAAGACTAGGTGCATTGTGACCGTCTCGGCCCATAGAGACAGAACCCAACATCTCGGTCCGATAGCTCATTCAAGGACCCGTAGCAAGGCATGGAAAGTGGATTTTCAGCACCAATTAGGCTTTTACTCGGACACCAAATGACCTATCGAGCTCGAAACTCGGATTCGGGGTCGCCTCACATAGGACTACACATAATGTCCGAACTGGCCCCGCAGCTAGAAAGTAACTATGTGTTTTGCGGTTTTTAATGTTTTGTAAAGAAGGCCTTGTGAATTTTGGGCCAGCTCTGAAGTATGTTATACTTGGCTCCTAAATGAGTTGGGAAAAGTGGGTTTGGTGTCAGTTTGTATCAGTTTGGTGTCAGAATGATATCAAATTGACTGATAGACTGAACTTGCAGGTGACTCTTGTCCATTAGCAATATGTTTAAGCGGTGAGAGTACCATCACCAAAAGCGACATTCTGAAATCAACCCAAACGAGCGATGGAGAGGTACCAGTATCACTGCCCAGACATCCCTATATCTGTCGGGCCAGTCAATTTGGCATTCCTGCATGATTTTATGGCATGACAAATTGGTAATGGTGACTGCCCAGTTAACCATATGGCAAATGCACAGTGACTTTGAAAGAGTGAGAAAAATCACCAAATGGACATTCTGGAATCAACCCTAACGAGTGATGGAGAGGTACCAGAATCACTGCTGCCATCCCGACTTCATCGGGCCAGTCAATTTGGCATTCCTGCACAAATTTTCAGTGACTTTGCAAAAGTAAGAAAACATTTGCAATATGTTTTAACAGTGAGGTACCATCACCAAAAGCGACATTCTGAAATCAAGCCAAACGAGCGATGGAGAGGTACCAAAATCACTGCCCAGCCATCCCGAGTGTCATCGGGCCAGTCAATTTGGCATTCCTGCATGATTTTTATGGCATGACAAATTGGTGATGGTGACTGCCCAGTTAACCATATGGCAAATGCACAGTGACTTTGAAAGAGTGAGAAAAATCACCAAATGGACATTCTGGAATCAACCCTAACGAGTGATGGAGAGGTACCAGAATCACTGCCAAGCCATCCCGAGTTCATCGGGCCAGTCAATTTGGCATTCCTGCACAAATTTTCAGTGACTTTGCAAAAGTCAGAAAACATTTGCAATATGTTTTAACAGTGAGGTACCATCACCAAAAGCGACATTCTGAAATCAACCCAAACGAGCGATGGAGAGGTACCAGAATCACTGCCAAGCCATCCCGAGTTCATCGGGCCAGTCAATTTGGCATTCCTGCATGATTTTTATGGCATGACAAATTGGTGATGGTGACTGCCCAGTTAACCATATGGCAAATGCACAGTGACTTTGCAAAAGTGAGAAAACATGACCAAATGGACATTCTGAAATCAACACAAACAATGGCATGACCATAGTGTCCAGACTGTGCCGAGTCCAACGAGGTGCCCCGCTTGACCGTAGCTCGCTCGGTCTGAGCGCTGCGACCATGAGAAAAATAGGCCCAATATGAAGCCTTCACCAGTACGTCATTTGATTTTGGGTGACAGCGGCGGAACCGTTAGGTTTAGAAAGACAATTCAACCACAGGACTGTTCCTAAGGTCCTCCTGATCTGTCCAAGCCTATCCTTGACCGTGTGACATTAACCCTTCACAGTCAAAAGAAGGTGTTTACATAAAAACAGTGTTCATTGACTTCTCTCCCCATAGGAATATATTGGCTGCTCCACTAAATACAACCTGGAGTCTATATGGGTTATGAATGTTGTATGAACCTGTCTTTGGTACCAGTCCATCAGACCACTATAAGGTCTACCTGTGTCGATTCTAAGCTTCCTGGACCAACCGGAAGTGGTTCAAATCGCCCTAAAAGTGTATACCCATACACTGCCTGCAATTTGATGGACATAGTGCATTGAACCCTGTGTAAATCAGTCAGTTTTCATGGTAAAGACTTAAAACTCAGGATTCTCTAATGGAATACCCCAATGAGGATGTATGTTGAGTTACAGCTTCCTGTGCCAACCGGAAGTGCCATAATTGGTGTCTCATGGGCTGTTTGGAGGGGTTAAAAATATCAGATCTTTCCAAAACTTCATATATATGATTAGGCAACCCCATGAACTGTAAATCAGTCATTTTTCCCATAAAAATTCAAAGGAAAACTAAATCACACAGATACACAACATGGATGGAGGGACGTATCATTGGGGTGCGTAGAGACTGACAGTGCCTCCAATAGTTAGCTTTGAATGATATCAAATTGACTGATGGACAGTGACTTGCAGGTGACTCTTGTCCATTAGCAATATGTTTAACGGTGAGGTACCATGACATTCTGAAATCAACCCAAAAGAGCAATGGAGAGGTACCAGTATCACTGCCCAGCCATCCCGAGGTCATCGGGCCAGTCAATTTGGCATTCCTGCGTGATTTTTATAGCATGACAAATTGGTAATGGTGACTGCCCAGTTAACCATATGGCAAATGCACAGTGACTTTGAAAGAGTGAAAAATCACCGACATTCTGAAATCCGCCCAAACAGCGATGGAGAGGTACCAGAATCACTGCCCAGCCATCCCGGAGTTCATCGGGCCAGTCAATTGGCATTCCTGCATGATTTTTATGGCATGACAAATTGGTGATGGTGACTGCCCAGTTAACCATATGGCAAATGCACAGTGACTTTGAAAGAGTGAGAAAACATAAACAAATGGACATGATGAAATCAACACCACGAGTGATTGAAAGGAACAACAATCACTGCCCGGCCATCCCGAGTTCATCAGGCCAGTCAATTTTGCATTTCTGAAGGATTTTTGAGCATGTCAAATTTCTTATGACATTTGGCCCCCACAAAACATATGCCTTATGCACAAGCAAAAAAACAAAAAAACATTATGATAATAAAATATGACTAAAGTATGTTGATACAGTTCTTATCGTGTTTAACTGACACAAAAATTTAGAAAAAAATTTCGAAAAACGGTCCAGAAAGCACTTTTTAGGGGTGTGTGAAGTTTTTATGAAATTTAATAATTTTTGACTTTTGACTTCTGACTTCCTATGAAATCATATTGCAGATGGGAAAACACATGCAATATGCGCAAGTAAAAAAAATAAAAAAAATTATGATAATAAAATATGACTAAAGTATGTTGATACAGTTCTTATACGTGTGTAACTGACACAAAATGCGAAAAATTTCGAAAAACGGTCAGAAAGCACTTTTTAGGGGTGATACGTTTTTTTCAAAAAATTCGTTTTTTCAAAATTTGGCTTTTGGATGTTGACTTGGAGTCCAATGTCAATATGAAAAACCATGGTGGAGTGCAATCGCCACCTGTTGGATTTTGAAGTGTTACAACTGGCAATACCCATATGGCAATAGAAGTAAACTTTGCATGAATCAACGCCGCTTTGGGTGGTATTGGCCAATGTGTACATGGTTTGTCCTATGCCAATAATTTGCCATTCATTTTTGTCCACTACGGGGGTGAATTCCCTTACTTGGAGAAGGCCTATGATGTGACTTTGAACACAGAGGAGAAATATGAAGAGATGATGCGGAAGGCGAGAGATTTGGGGACTGACAGTCCGATGTGTCACTACATCGTCACAGGCCTGGCAAGGAGCAATTTAAGAGTGGTGACGTTTACCATGTATAACCCACATGTAAAAGAAGACGAGGTGAGGGCCTTTCTGGGGAGGTACCTGGATAATATCTCCTCAGCAAGATACCAGAAAGATTCCCTAGGCTTTTGGAATGGGAGGAGATGTTTCCAGGTCCTCCTCAGAGAGGACCCGAAGGGGTTGGGTGGATACCTCCATCCTCCAGCGTTGTTCTCCCTGGGGGCTGACAGGGGGACGTCACATTATGCCCGTCAGCCTCCGTTCTGCAGGCAATGTATGGCCTACGGCCACACACTCGCCTCGTGCAGCACAAGGAGGTGTAGATACTGTGGATCGGGTGAGCACGAGGCAAGTGTGCGGGCGAAGAAATGCCACAGGTGTGGCTCGGTAGCACATCTGTGGTGGGACTGCCCGGCTCGGCGTGGGTCATACGCGTCTGCAGCTGGGGGAGCGGAGCGGAGGATGGAGGAGAGACGAGGAAGAGAGGAGCCAGAAGAAAGGGGTGGAAGGACGGAGCAGAAGGAGTTGGAGGGAGGAGGAGAAAAAGAGGAGGAGAGAGCCGGGATGGAAGAAGAGGTGGACGTGATGGAGGGAGAGGTGGTGGGGACAGAAGGAGAGGTGACCGGGATGGAAGAAGAGGAGGACGGAATAGTGGAAGGGAAGGAGGTAGAAGTGGAGAAAAAGAAGAAGAAGAAAAAGAAGAAGGAGACTGTGATGGGGGAGAGCGAGGAGACGGTGAGAGTGGAGAGATTAGAGGAGACAACAACGGAGAGGAAGGAGGTGGAAGTGGTTTTGGCGACGGGTCCGGAAGGAAAGGCGGAAGGGCGAAGGGGTGTGAGGGATTGGGGGGACAGTGAAGCGGTGAGGGCAAGGGTGGAAGAATTGAGAGGGATGGTGGTGGATTTGGTAGAGAGGGAAATGGGAAAGGATTTGGAAGACAATGTGTGTGACATTGTCTTTCAAAGACCTTTGGTAAATGCACCCCCGTGCAAGAGGACAAAGAAGGTGGAGCGGGTGGACAGCAGGAGGAGGAGAGGTGGAAGGAGGGGTGGAGGGGCAGAGCGGGGGGGTGGGGAGGTAGCGGGGCCCTCGTGGGCCCCCTCATCGTCATCTTTCAAACCCCTCGCTGAACTTGACCTCCCGGGTATGGCCCGAAGCTGGATGATGCAGGGAGATTCAGACTTTTTATTTGGAGATGTGACGTCCCCGGTCCGGAGCCCGGAGGGGGGGGGGGGGGTGATGGACCTGAGTGTGGGGCATGTGCCGGGTGCTGTTGCCGTGTTCAGGGGAGGGGGGATGGTGGGAGAGGGGGGTGATGTAGGGGATTTAGGAGTGGAGGTGGTGTCACAGTTGGCCAGGAAAGAGAAGGGGAGCACTTTGTGACATTTGGTGGTATTAAGGTGGCGTATATGGATAGTGTGTAGGTTATTGGTTATTTGTTAGTGGTTTTTGGTTTTGGTTATAGATTATTAGTTGTTGGGTGTTTGGTTATTTGGGTTATTATTTTTGTTTAAAAAAAAAAAAAAAAAATTGGGCCAGGATAGTGTGTGTGTGTGTGTGTGTGTGTGTCTCTGTCTCTCTGTCTCTGTGTGTCTCTGTCTCTGTGTGTCTCTCTGTCTCTGTGTGTCTCTCTCTCTGTCTCTGTGTGTCTCTCTCTCTGTCTCTGTGTGCTCTCTCTCTGTCTCTGTGTGTCTCTCTCTCTGTCTCTGTGTCTCTCTGTCTCTGTCTCTGTGTCTCTCTGTGCCGTCTCTGTGTCGTCTCTGTGTCTGTGACCCTCTTTTTATCCACAGCCCTCAAACTCAGAAGAGTGGGTTCCGGGAGCACCCGCGGGAACCCGGCCGAGAGTGCACAGAGTGTGTCTCGGGCCCCGACCTCTGGCTTCCATACAACTCTGGTTTCTCTTCATTACGCACAAGCCTTTCGCCTTTTACTAAAGACTTCCGTGGAGAGGAATAGTTACACGAGTTCAACATATTTTTGGAGTGGCTTTGC
>NW_027000283.1:0-8911 GCF_036934945.1 Oncorhynchus masou masou
TTGTTCCGGGTTTTGGTCACTAGATGCCCCCATTGTGCTTTTTGACCTTATGTTTTTTCCCTTGTTCCCCATTATTATTTGCACCTGTACCTCATTTCCCTGATTGTATTTAAACCCTTAGTTTCCCTCCAGGTCTGTGCTATGTGTTTGTATGTGGCACCCAGCCCTAGTGTTCTGTGTTTCCTGTCGATTCCGGTGGATGCTCTTGTGGAATTCTGTTTTTGTTTTTGAGTGTCTCTTGAGGCTTTTTTGTGCTATTCCTACCACCTTTTGGATTTGCCATTTTTGTATTTAAGGACTTCTCCTTTTTACTTTATTAAATACACCGTCTTAAGTACTGCTGTGTCTGCCTCATCTTCTGGGTTCTGCTGACTATTCGTGGCTCAGTTGGTTAAGTGACTGTTTCTCACTCCGGAGACCCAGTTTCGTAACGAGGTCCTGACAGAAACACAGAGTCAGAAATAACCCAGAGGCAGCCAGTTCCCAGGACCTTTTGCCATGCTGTCCCACCACCAGGAGACTGTCCAACACCACGAAACCGCCCTGGTTCAGCAAAGAGGCCTTAATGGCTAGACATTCTCATCTTCTGTCGGAGATGCTGACTTCCATTAAGCAAATATCTGATCGTCTTACCCGGCAACAGTTCCGTCCCAGTACCTCAGATTCACGTACCCATGGCCCAGTTAACCCCCTGGCTGAACCTCGTCTTCCACCTCCCCAACGGTTCTCAGGTGATCCAAGTGCTTGTAAAGGGTTTCTCACCCAATGTTCTCTCTCCTTTGAGCTACAACCCTCGTCGTTTCCCACCGACCGGTCCTAGATGGCTTATATCATCACCCTGCTGTCGGAAAAAGCCCTGGCCTGGGCTACTGCTGTGTGGGATGCCCCATAGTTCCTGCTGTGCCAGCTACTCTGCCTTTGAGGAATTCAACCTTGAGTGTTTCAAGGCCCAAGCAGTGGTTCTGACTCAGCCAAACAGCTCCTGACTCTCCACCAAGGTTGGCGCAGGCGTGACGGACTATGCCATCCAGTTCCGCACGGTGGCAGCAGCAAGTGGCTGGAACAGCAGGCGCTCACGGTGTGCTTTCTGAAAGCCTTTCGACACTATCAAGATGAACTGGCCACTCGGGAACCACCGGACAATCTCGAGTCCTGATCCAAGTTGGCCTCACGCATTGACCAGCGTCTGAGAGAGAAGAACTCAACCGTAGACCTCTAGCCCTATCAGTCCCAGCTCCGAGTCCCACCTTTATCCTCGCTGGCTCCATCGGACCCATGCAGATTGGACGCATCTCCCAGGCTGAGAGAGACCGCCGGATGAGGGAGCGGCAGCTGTCTATATTGCGGCAAACGGGCCATTTCCGTTCCACGTGTCCCGGGCTCCAGGAAACGCTCTGTCCCGTACAGACCGGGGGAACTGTAGCGGGAAACATAACCTCCTCCCATCCGTCCCAACTCCCGTCTGCTCATTCCAGTCACCCTCTCTGGGACAACCACAAAAACTTCACCTTCAAGCCTTGGTAGACTCTGGAGCCGCAGGTAACTTCATGGATGGTGTCTGGGCGAAGGAGAATGGCGTTCCCTCTGAACCTCTAAGTGAACCCATGAGGGTCACTACATTGGATGGAAGCCCTTTGGGATCTGGACTTGTCACTCATGTCACTACCTCCTTGCGACTTTCAGTTTCACAACACCAGGAATTGATGAACTTTCATTTGATCTCCTGTTCGAGTTCCCTCGTCCTTGGATACCCCTGGCTTCACAGCCATAACCCTCATCGACTGGTCTGTGGGCACTATCAAGCAGTGGGGTCCTACGTTTACATTACATTTACATTTAAGTCATTTAGCAGACGCTCTTATCCAGAGCGACTTACAAATTAATTGAATTCACCTTCTGCATCCAGTGGAACAACCACTTTACAATAGTGCATCTAAATCATTAAGGGGGGGGTGGTGAGAAGGATTACTTATCCTATCCTAGGTATTCCTTGAAGAGGTGGGGTTTCAGGTGTCTCCGGAAGGTGGTGATTGACTCCGCTGTCCTGGCGTCGTGAGGGAGTTTGTTCCACCATTGGGGGGCCAGAGCAGCGAACAGTTTTGACTGGGCTGAGCGGGAACTGTACTTCCTCAATGGTAGGGAGGCGAGCAGGCCAGAGGTGGATGAACGCAGTGCCCTTGCTTGGGTGTAGGGCCTGATCAGAGCCTGGAGGTACTGCGGTGCCGTTCCCCTCACAGCTCCGTAGGCAAGCACCATGGTCTTGTAGCGGATGCGAGCTTCAACTGGAAGCCAGTGGAGAGAGCGGAGGAGCGGGGTGACGTGAGAGAACTTGGGAAGGTTGAACACCAGACGGGCTGCGGCGTTCTGGATGAGTTGTAGGGGTTTAATGGCACAGGCAGGGAGCCCAGCCAACAGCGAGTTGCAGTAATCCAGACGGGAGATGACAAGTGCCTGGATTAGGACCTGCGCCGCCTCCTGTGTGAGGCAGGGTCGTACTCTGCGGATGTTGTAGAGCATGAACCTACAGGAACGGGCCACACATACATGATGTTGGTTGAGAACGACGGGGTGTTGTCCAGGATCACGCCAAGGTTCTTAGCGCTCTGGGAGGAGGACACAATGGAGTTGTCAGCCGTGATGGCGAGATCATGGAACGGGCAGTCCTTCCCCAGGAGGAAGAGCAGCTCCGTCTTGCCGGGGATTCAGCTTGAGGTGGTGATCCGTCATCCACACTGATATGTCTGCCAGACATGCAGAGATGCGATTAGCCACCTGGTCATCAGAAGGGGGAAAGGAGAAGATTAATTGTGTGTCGTCTGCATAGCAATGATAGGAGAGACCATGTGAGGTTATGACAGAGCCAAGTGACTGGTGTATAGCGAGAATAGGAGAGGGCCTAAGAACAGAGCCCTGGGGGACACCAGTGGTGAGAAGCGCGTGGCGAAGAGACAGATTCTCGCCACGCCACCTGCAGGGAGCGACCTGTCAGGTAGGACGCAATCCAAGCTGCAACACCGGAGATGCCCAACTCGGAGAGGGTGGAGAGGAGGATCTGATGGTTCACAGTATCGAAGGCAGCCGATAGGTCTAGAAGGATGAGAGCAGAGGAGAGAGTTAGCTAGCAGTGCGGAGCTCCGTGATGCAGAGAAGAGCAGTCTCAGTTGAATGACTAGTCTTGAAACCTGACATTTGGATCAAGAAGGTCATTCTGAGAGAGATAGCGGGAGAGCTGGCCAAGGACAGCACGTTCAAAGAGTTTGGAGAGAGACAGAAGGGATACTGGTCTGTAGTTGTTGACATCGGAGGGATCAGGTAGGTTTTTTCAGAAGGGGTGCAACTCTCGCTCTCTTGAAGACGGAAGGGACGTAGCGGTCAGGGATGAGTTGATGAGCGAGGTGAGGTAAGGAGAAGGTCCCCGGAAATGGTCTGGAGAGAGAGGAGGGGATAGGGTCGAGCGGGCAGGTTGTTGGGCGGCCGTCGTCACAAGAAGCGAGATTTCATCTGGAGAGAGGGGAGAAAGAGGTCAGAGCACAGGGTAGGGCAGTGTGAGCAGAACCAGCGGTGTCGTTTGACTTAGCAAACGAGGATCGGATGTCGTCGACCTTCTTTTCAAAATGATTGACGAAGTCATCTGCAGAGAGGGAGGAGGGGGGGAGGGGGAGGAGGATTCAGGAGGGAGGAGAAGGTGGCAAAGAGCTTCCTAGGGTTAGAGGCAGATGCTTGGAATTTAGAGTGGTGAAAGTGGCTTTAGCAGCAGAGACAGAGGAGGAAAATGTAGAGAGGAGGGTGAAGGATGCCAGGTCCGCAGGGAGGCAGAGTTTTCCTCATTTCCGCTCGGCTGCCCGGGCTCTGTTCTGTGAGCTCGCAATGAGTCATCGAGCCCACCGGAGCGGGAGGGAGGACCGAGCCGGCCTGGAGGATAGGGGACATAGAGTGTCAAGGATGCAGAAAGGAAGTAGGAGGGTTGAGGAGGCAGAATCAGGAGAAAGGTTGGAGAAGGTATGAGCAGAGGGAAGAGATGATAGGATGGAAGAGGAAAGAGTAGCGGGGGAGAGAGAGCGAAGGTTGGGACGGCGCGATACCATCCGAGTAGGGGCAGTGTGGGAAGTGTTGGATGAGAGCGAGAGGGAAAAGGATACAAGGTAGTGGTCGGAGACTTGGAGGGGAGTTGCAGTGAGGTTAGTGGAAGAACAGCATCTAGTAAAGATGAGGTCGAGCGTATTGCCTGCCTTGTGAGTAGGGGGAAGGTGAGAGGGTGAGGTCAAAAGAGGAGAGGAGTGGAAAGAAGGAGGCAGAGAGGAATGAGTCAAAGGTAGACGTGGGGAGGTTAAAGTCGCCCAGGACTGTGAGAGGTGAGCCGTCCTCAGGAAAGGAGCTTATCAAGGCATCAAGCTCATTGATGAACTCTCCGAGGGAACCTGGAGGGCGATAAATGATAAGGATGTTAAGCTTGAAAGGGCTGGTAACTGTGACAGCATGGAATTCAAGGCGATAGATAAATGGGTAAGGGGAGAGAGAATGACCACTTGGGAGAGATGAGGATCCCGGTGCCACCACCCCGCTGACCAGAAGCTCTCGGGGTGTGCGAGAACACGTGGGGGACGAAGAAGAGCAGTAGGAGTAGCAGTGTTATCTGTGGTGATCCATGTTTCCGTCAGTGCCAGGAAGTCGAGGGACTGGAGGAGGCATAGGCTGAGATGAACTCTGCCTTGTTGGCCGCAGATCGGCAGTTCAGAGGCTACCGGAGACCAGGAACTCCGTGGGTCGTCGCGCTAGGACCACCAGATTAGGTGGCCGCGGCCACGCGGTGTGGAGAAGCGTTTGTATGGTCTGTGCAGAGGAGAGAACAGGGATAGATAGACACATAGTTAACAGGGTACAGAAGAGGCTGCCTTTAATGCAAAGGAAGATTGGAATGACAAGTGGACTACACGTCTCGAATGTTCAAGAAGTTAAGCTTTACGTAGCAAGAATCTTATTGACTAAAATGATTGAAATGATACAGTACTGCTGGAGTAGGCTAAGCTGGTAGTGGCTCTGCGATGTTGACACTACACTAATCAAGTCGTTCCGTCGAGTGTAATAGTTTCTACAGTGCTGCTATTCGGGGGCTAGCTGGCTAGCTAGCAGGTTAATTCGTTACGTTACTTTAAAAACGACAATAGCTGGCTAGCTAACCTAGAAAATCGCTCTAGGCTACACAATTGTCTTAGATACAAAGACGGCTATGTAGCTAGCTATTACGATCAAAACAAAACAAACCGTTGTACTGTAATAGTTACTACAGTGCTGCTATTCGAGGGCTAGCTGGCTAGCTACGTTACAAGAACGACAATAGCTGGCCAGCTAACCTAGAAAATCGCTCTAGGCTACACAATTGTCTTAGATACAAAGACGGCTATGTAGCTAGCTAGCTACGATCAAACAAAACAAACCGTTGTACTGTAATAGTTACTACAGTGCTGCTATTCGGGGCTAGCTGGCTAGCTACGTTAGAACGACAATAGCTGGCCAGCTAACCTAGAAAAATCGCTCTAGACTACACAATTGTCTTAGATACAAAGACGGCTATGTAGCTGGCTAGCTACGATCAAACAAATCACGTGCCAAGCTACTTGTATTTTCCAGAATTCCCCGAGTTCTACTCCCGAGTCTTTAGAATCCATCGACCTGACCCGAGTTCCCGAGTGTTACCATGACCTCAAACTGGTGTTTAGCAAACAGAGGGCCACCACATGCTACCACCCCATAGACCTTACGATTGCCCCATTGACCTGTTTCCGGGCACTTGCCCCCCAGGGAGTCGGATCTTTCCCTATCTCCACCCGAACGAGCTGCTATGGATACCTACATCAAGGACGGCTCTGGAAGCAGGCCTCATGCGTCCATCCACCTCCCGAGCGGGAGGCAGGGGTTTTCTTTGTGGCCAAGAAGACGGTGGATTGCGTCCTGCATCGACTACCGGGGACTCAATGCCATAACCGTCCGTAACCGTTACCCGCTACCCCTTATGGCCACAGCCTTCGAGCTGCTCCAGGAAGCAGTTGTTTTCACTAAGCTTGACCTGCGGAACGCATACCATCTTGTGCGGATCAGACCTGGTGACGAGTGGAAGACCGCTTTCAACACGCCTACTGGTCACTATGAATACTTGGTGATGCCCTTCGGCCTGACCAACGCCCCAGCGGTGTTCCAAGCGCTCATAAACGATGTGCTTAGGGATATGCTTAACATATTTGTGTTCGTTTACTTGGATGACATCCTCATCTTTTCGAGCTCCCTTCAAGAACACACTAAGCATGTCAGACAAGTACTCAAACGCCTCCTAGACAGCCATCTGTACGTTAAGCCGGAAAAATGTGAATTCCATTCATCCCTAGTACAATTCCTGGGATTTGTAGTGGAACCCGGTCGAGTCCAAATGGACCCCAGGAAAGTAGGGGCGGTAGTGGATTGGCCCACCCCCAAATCCGTTAAGGAAGTTCAGCGTTTCCTGGGCTTCACAAACTTTTACCGCAAGTTCATCAAGAACTTCAGCTTGGTGGCCCTCTCTCAGCTTTAACCAAGGGTGGCAATGCAAGGTTTTTTGTGGGGAGAGAGCTGAGACGGCCTTCCAAGGACTCAAGCAGCGCGTTCTCTCTGCTCCCATCCTGACACTACCGACCACGGATGAACCATTTGTGGTGGAGGTAGACGCATCAGAGGTTGGTGTTGAGCAGTCCTGTCTCAGAGGGGTGAAGACAAGAAGCTTCATCCGTGCGCTTTTTCTTCTCACACCGGCTTACCCCGACTGAGAGGAACTACGATGTGGGGATCGTGAACTCCTAGCGGTTAAGATGGCATTGAAGGAATGGAGACACTGGCTCGAGGGGGCTTCTCACCCGTTTCAAGTGCTTACGGACCACAAAAATCTGGAGTATATCCAGCAGGCAGAAGCGGTTGAACTCTAGACAAGCTAGATGGTCTCTTTTCTTCATCGATTCCAGTTTATCCTCACCTATCGGCCGGGTCGAAGAATCTCAAACGGATGCCCTGTCCCGAGTCTACACTCCTGCCATTCGAAGATGACACGGACATGCCTGTCCTTCCTGCTGCTAAGATTGTGGCTCCGATCTCGTGGCAAGTTGAGGATACCGTGGAGACGTGCTCAAGCTAGCGAACCAGACCCGAAGGGGAGGTCCTGCCAATCGGTTGTTTTTGTCCCCAAGGCAGTGAGGACTCAGGTCCTTCTGTGGGAGCGCTCCTCTCGCCCTCACCTGTCATCCGGGCGTGGGTCGCACCTGGAGTTCATCCAGCGTAAGTTCTGGTGGCCTACCATAAGAGAAGACGTTGCCACTTTCGTCAATGCCTGTCCCGTGTGCTGCCAGGGCAAATCTTCTCACCTCCGCCCTCAAGGACTCCTTCACCCTTTACCTGTTCCCCACAGACCCTGGTCCCATATCTCATTGGACTTTATTACTGGACTTCCTCCATCCCATGGCAATACTACTATCCTAGTCATAATCGACAGGTTTCAAAGGCGGCCAGGTTCGTCCCTCTGACTAAGTTACCTTCTGCCAAGGAAACGGCTGAGTTGGTAATTAATCATGTGTTCCGAAGCCCGCATTCCTCAAGATATGGTTTCTGACAGAGGAAATTCCCAGTTCACCTCAAGGTTTTGGAAGGCCTTCTGCCAACTCATGGGGCTTCTGCCAGTCTATCTTCAGGGTACCATCCGAGTCCAACGGCCAAACAGAGAGGATGAATCAAGAGCTGGAAACCACCCTCCGATGGGCGACTGTGACAACCCGTCCACATGGTCATCCTTTATTGTTTGGGCCAAATACGCGTTGACAACACCTTGGCGCTCCTCCTCCACTGGTATGTCCCGCACAGTGTCAGTTTGGCTATGCTCCTCATTGTTCCCTGACCAGGAGGCAGAAGTCAGAGTGCCTTCAGCCTTGAGAGTTCGTCAGACGCTGTCGGCTTATGTGTGGAGGAAGACCCGTCTTAATCTTATGCGTTCCTCACAGAGGTACCAACAACAAGCCAACAGACGTCGCCGTCCGGGCCTACCCTGCGCCCCGGCCAGAGAGTCTGGCTCTCCACAAGAAACTTACCTCTACGGGTGGAGTCTCGCAAGCTGTCCCAAAAATACATCGGTCCCTTCAAGGTTGCCAGGAGAGTTAACCCAGTTTCTTATCGCCTACACTTACCCAGATCCCTTAAGATTAATCCCACATTTCACATTTCATTGTTAAAACCTGTTGTTTTTTCTCCCCTTGTCCCCGGCAGACAGACTCCCCTCCGCCTCGTGTCATTGGAGGCCAGCCGGCTTATACCGTCCATGGATACTGGATTCCCGCCGGGTGCAGCGGTCCTGGCAGTATCTGGTGGACTGGGAAGGCTACGGTCCCGGGCGCTCCTGGGTTCCTGCCAAAGACATCCTGGATCTGACCTCATTCGTCAGTTCAGGGCCCTCCACCCTGAGAGAGCTGGTAGGAACGTCAGGAGCCGTTCCCTAGGGGGATTCTGTCAGGATTTGGCCAGGGTTGTTCGGGTTTTGGTCACTAGATGCCCCCATTGTGCTTTTTGACCTTATGTTTTTCCCTTGTTCCCCATTATTATTTGCACCTGTACCTCGTTTCCCTGATTGTATTTAAACCCTTAGTTTCCCTCAGTTCTGTGCTCTGTGTTTGTATGTTAGCACCCAGCCCTAGTGTTCTGTGTTTTCCTGTCGATTCCGGTGGATGCTCTTGTGGAATTTTTTTTTTGAGTGTCTCTTGAGGCTTTTTTTGTGCTATTCCTACCACCTTTTGGATTTGCCATTTTGTATTTAAGGACTTCTCCTTTTTACTTTATTAAATACACCGTCTTAAGTACTGCTGTTTCTGCCTCATCTTAGACCCAGGTTCGTAACCGGGTCCTGACA
>NW_027000284.1:0-5000 GCF_036934945.1 Oncorhynchus masou masou
TGCTGTCTGACTGATGCTGTCTAACTGATACTGTCTGACTGATGCTGTCTGATGTGATGCTGTCTGACTGCTGATGTCTGACTGATGCTGTCTGACTGATGCTGTCTGATGTGATGCTGTCTGACTGATGCTGTCTGATGTGATGCTGTCTGACTGCTGCTGTCTGACTGATGCTGTCTGACTGATGCTGTCTGACTGATGCTGTCTGATGTGATGCTGTCTGATGTGATGCTGTCTGACTGATGCTGTCTGATGTGATGCTGTCTGATGTGATGCTGTCTGACTGATGCTGTCTGATGTGATGCTGTCTGACTGATGCTGTCTGACTGATGCTGTCTGATGTGATGCTGTCTGATGTGATGCTGTCTGACTGATGCTGTCTGACTGATGCTGTCTGACTGTTGCTGTCTGACTGTTGCTGTCTGATGTGATGCTGTCTGACTGATGCTGTCTGATGTGATGCTGTCTGACGTGATGCTGTCTGATGTGATGCTGTCTGATGTGATGCTGTCTGACTGATGCTGTCTGACTGATGCTGTCTGACTGTTGCTGTCTGACTGTTGCTGTCTGATGTGATGCTGTCTGACTGATGCTGTCTGATGTGATGCTGTCTGACGTGATGCTGTCTGATGTGATGCTGTCCGATGTGATGCTGTCTGACTGATGCTGTCTGACTGATGCTGTCTGGCTGATGCTGTCTGATGTGATGCTGTCTGACTGATGCTGTCTGACTGATACTGTCTGACTGATGCTGTCTGATGTGATGCTCTGATGTGATGCTGTCTGACTGATGCTGTCTGATGTGATGCTGTCTGACTGATGCTGTCTGACTGATGCTGTCTGACTGCTGCTGTCTGACTGATGCTGTCTGATGTGATGCTGTCTGACTGATGCTGTCTGACTGATGCTGTCTGACTGATGCTGTCTGACTGATGCTGTCTGACTGCTGCTGTCTGATGTGATGCTGTCTGACTGATGCTGTCTAACTGATACTGTCTGATGTGATGCTGTCTGATGTGATGCTGTCTGACTGATGCTGTCTGATGTGATGCTGTCTGACTGATGCTGTCTGACTGATGCTGTCTAACTGATGCTGTCTGACTGATGCTGTCTGACTGATGCTGTCTGGTTGTCTGATGTCACTAATGTTGTCTGATGTGATGCTGCCTGGTTGTCACTAATGTTGTCTGATCTATCTATCCATCTAGAACTGCACGCTCAAGTTCCGCTCGTGGACCTACGACCACACCGAAGTCGACCTCATCCTCACCAGCGACTTCGCCAGCCGGGACGACTTCACGCCGAGCGGCGAGTGGGACATCGTGTCGCTGCCCGCCCGCAAGAACGAAGACCCCGACGACATCACTTACCTGGACATCACCTACGACTTTGTCATCAAGAGGAAGCCTCTGTTCTACACCATCAACCTGATCATCCCCTGTGTCCTCATCACCTCTCTGGCCATCCTGGTCTTCTACCTGCCCTCTGACTGTGGGGAGAAGATGACCCTGTGTATCTCTGTCCTGCTGGCCCTCACTGTCTTCCTGCTGCTCATCTCTAAGATAGTACCGCCCACCTCTCTGGCTGTGCCTCTCATAGGTAGGTAGAACCGCCCATCGCTCTGGCTGTGTCCCTCATAGGTAGGTAGAACCGCCCACCTCTCTGGCTGTGCCTCTCATAGGTAATTAGAACCGCCCATCTCTCTGGCTGTGTCCCTCATAGGTAGGTAGAACCGCCCACCTCTCTGGCTGTGCCTCTCATAGGTAGGTAGAACCGCCCATCTCTCTGGATGTGTCCCTCATAGGTAGGTAGAACCGCCCATCTCCCTGGCTGTGTCTCTCATAGGTAGGTAGAACCGCCCACCTCTCTGGCTGTGCCCCTCATAGGTAGGTAGAACCGCCCACCTCTCTGGCTGTGCCTCTCATAGGTAATTAGAACCGCCCATCTCTCTGGCTGTGTCCCTCATAGGTAGGTAGAACCGCCCACCTCTCTGGCTGTGCCTCTCATAGGTAGGTAGAACCGCCCATCTCTCTGGCTGTGTCCCTCATAGGTAGGTAGAACCGCCCATCTCTCTGGCTGTGTCCCTCATAGGTAGGTAGAACCGCCCACCTCTCTGGCTGTGCCTCTCATAGGTAGGCAGAACCGCCCATCTCCCTGGCTGTGTCTCTCATAGGTAGGTAGAACCGCCCACCTCTCTGGCTGTGTCTCTCATAGGTAGGTAGAACCGCCCATCTCTCTGGCTGTGTCTCTCATAGGTAGGTAGAACCGCCCATCTCTCTGGCTGTGCCTCTCATAGGTAGGTAGAACTGCCCATCTCTCTGGCTGTGTCTCTCATAGGTAGGTAGAACCGCCCACCTCTCTGGCTGTGTCCTCATAGGTAGGTAGAACCGCCCACCTCTCTGGCTGTGTCTCTCATAGGTAGGTAGAACCGCCCATCTCTCTGGCTGTGTCCCTCATAGGTAGGTAGAACCGCCCACCTCTCTGGCTGTGTCCCTCATAGGTAGGTAGAACCGCCCACCTCTCTGGCTGTGCCTCTCATAGGTAGGCAGAACCGCCCATCTCCCTGGCTGTGTCTCTCATAGGTAGGTAGAACCGCCCACCTCTCTGGCTGTGTCTCTCATAGGTAGGTAGAACCGCCCATCTCTCTGGCTGTGTCTCTCATAGGTAGGTAGAACCGCCCATCTCTCTGGCTGTGCCTCTCATAGGTAGGTAGAACTGCCCATCTCTCTGGCTGTGTCTCTCATAGGTAGGTAGAACCGCCCACCTCTCTGGCTGTGTCCCTCATAGGTAGGTAGAACCGCCCACCTCTCTGGCTGTGTCTCTCATAGGTAGGTAGAACCGCCCATCTCTCTGGCTGTGTCCCTCATAGGTAGGTAGAACCGCCCACCTCTCTGGCTGTGTCCCTCATAGGTAGGTAGAACCGCCCACCTCTCTGGCTGTGTCTCTCATAGGTAGGTAGAACCGCCCATCTCTCTGGCTCTGTCTCTCATAGGTAGGTAGAACCGCCCATCTCTCTGGCTGTGTCTCTCATAGGTAGTTAGAACCGCCCATCTCTCTGGCTGTGTCTCTCATAGGTAGGTAGAACCGCCCACCTCTCTGGCTGTGTCTCTCATAGGTAGGTAGAACCGCCCACCTCTCTGGCTGTGTCTCTCATAGGTAGGTAGAACCGCCCATCTCTCTGGCTGTGTCTCTCATAGGTAGGTAGAACCGCCCATCTCTCTGGCTGTGTCTCTCATAGGTAGGTAGAACCGCCCATCTCCCTGGCTGTGTCTCTCATAGGTAGTTAGAACCGCCCATCTCCCTGGCTCTGTCTCTCATAGGTAGGTAGAACCGCCCATCTCCCTGGCTCTGTCTCTCATAGGTAGGTAGAACCGCCCATCTCCCTGGCTGTGTCTCTCATAGGTAGGTAGAACCGCCCATCTCCCTGGCTGTGTCTCTCATAGGTAGGTAGAACCGCCCATCTTTCTGTCTGTGTCTCTCATAGGTAGGTAGAACCGCCCATCTCTCTGTCTGTGTCTCTCATAGGTAGGTAGAACCCCCCATCTCTCTGTCTCTGCCTCTCATAGGTAGGTAGAACCGCCCACCTCTCTGGCTGTGTCTCTCATAGGTAGGTAGAACCGCCCACCTCTCTGGCTGTGTCTCTCATAGGTAGGTAGAACCGCCCACCTCTCTGGCTGTGTCTCTCATAGGTAGGTAGAACCGCCCATCTCTCTGGCTGTGTCTCTCATAGGTAGGTAGAACCGCCCATCTCTCTGGCTGTGCCTCTCATAGGTAGGTAGAACCGCCCATCTCTCTGGCTGTGTCTCTCATAGGTAGTTAGAACCGCCCATCTCCCTTGCTCTGTCTCTCATAGGTAGGTAGAACCGCCCATCTCCCTGGCTCTGTCTCTCATAGGTAGGTAGAACCGCCCATCTCCCTGGCTGTGTCTCTCATAGGTAGGTAGAACCGCCCATCTCCCTGGCTGTGTCTCTCATAGGTAGGTAGAACCGCCCATCTCCCTGGCTGTGTCTCTCATAGGTAGGTAGAACCGCCCATCTCTCTGTCTGTGTCTCTCATAGGTAGGTAGAACCGCCCATCTCTCTGGCTGTGCCTCTCATAGGTAGGTAGAACTGCCCATCTCTCTGGCTGTGTCTCTCATAGGTAGGTAGAACCGCCCACCTCTCTGGCTGTGTCCCTCATAGGTAGGTAGAACCGCCCACCTCTCTGGCTGTGTCTCTCATAGGTAGGTAGAACCGCCCATCTCTCTGGCTGTGTCCCTCATAGGTAGGTAGAACCGCCCACCTCTCTGGCTGTGTCCCTCATAGGTAGGTAGAACCGCCCACCTCTCTGGCTGTGCCTCTCATAGGTAGGCAGAACCGCCCATCTCCCTGGCTGTGTCTCTCATAGGTAGGTAGAACCGCCCACCTCTCTGGCTGTGTCTCTCATAGGTAGGTAGAACCGCCCATCTCTCTGGCTGTGTCTCTCATAGGTAGGTAGAACCGCCCATCTCTCTGGCTGTGCCTCTCATAGGTAGGTGAACTGCCCATCTCTCCTGGCTGTGTCTCTCATGAGTAGGTAGAACCGCCCACCTCTCTGGCTGTGTCCCTCATAGGTAGGTGAACCGCCCACCTCTCTGGCTGTGTCTCTCATGAGTGGGTAGAACCGCCCATCTCTCTGGCTGTGTCCCTCATAGGTAGGTAGAACCGCGCCACCTCTCTGGCTGTGTCCCTCATAGGTAGGTAGAACCGCCCACCTCTCTGGCTGTGTCTCTCATAGGTAGGTAGAACAGCCCATCTCTGGCTCTGGCCTCTCATAGGTAGGTAGAACCGCCCATCTCTCTGGCTGTGTCTCTCATAGGTAGTTAGAACCGCCCATCTCTCTGGCTGTGTCTCTCATAGGTAGGTGGAACCGCCCACCTCTCTGGCTGTGTCTCTCATAGGTAGGTAGAACCGCCCACCTCTCTGGCTGTGTCTCTCATAGGTAGGTAGAACTAGCCCATCTCTCTGGCTGTGTCTCTCATA
>NW_027000285.1:0-8902 GCF_036934945.1 Oncorhynchus masou masou
CCTCCCACGTTCAAAATCAAAATCAAATCAAATTTATTTATATAGCCCTTCGTATATCAGCTGATATCTCAAAGTGCTGTACAGAAACCCAGCCTAAAACCCCAAACAGCAAGCAATGCAGGTGTAGAAGCACGGTGGCTAGGAAAACTCCCAGAAAAGCCAAACCTAGGAAGAAACCTAGAGAGGAACCAGGCTATGTGGGGTGGCCAGTCCTCTTCTGGCTGTGCCGGTAGAGATTATAACAGAACATGGCCAAGATGTTCAAATGTTCATAAATGACCAGCATGGTCTATCAATAATAAGGCAGAACAGTTGAAACTGGAGCAGCAGCACGGCCAGGTGGACTGGGGACAGCAAGGAGTCATCATGTCAAGTAGTCCTGGGGCATGGTCCTAGGGCCGCGGGTTCAGTCTGAAACTGGAGCAGCAGCACGGCCAGGTGGACTGGGGACAGCAAGGAGTCATCATGTCAGGTAGTCCTGGGGCATGGTCCTAGGGCTCAGGTCCCGAGAGAGAGAAGGAGAGAATTAGAGAACGCACACTTAGATTCACACAGGACCTGACCACAGTGAGAAGCACTAGATATAAACAAAACTGACCCCAGCCCCCGACATAAACTACTGCAGCATAAATACTGGAGGCTGGAGACAGGAGGGGTCAGGAGACACTGTGGCCCCACCCGAGGACACCCCGGACAGGGCCAAACAGGAAGGATATAACCCCACCCACTATGCCAAAGCACAGCCCCACACCACTGGAGGGATATCTTCAACCACCAACTTACCATCCTGAGACAAAGCTGAGTATAGCCCGCAAAGATCTCCGCCCACGGCACAACCCAAGGGGGCGCCAACCCAGACAGGATGACCACATCAGTGAATCAACCCACTCAGGTGACGCACCCCTCCCAGGGACGGCATGAGAGAGCCCCAGCAAGCCAGTGACTCAGCCCCTGTAATAGGGTTAGAGGCAGAGAATCCCAGTGGAAAGAGGGGAACCGGCCAGGCAGAGACAGCAAGGGTGGTTCGTTGCTCCAGAGCCTTTCCGTTCACCTTCCCACTCCTGGGCCAGACTACACTCAATCATATGACCCACTGAAGAGATGAGTCTTCAGTAAAGACTTAAAGGTTGAGACCGAGTTTTGCGTCTCTGACATGGGTAGGCAGACCGTTCCATAAAAATGGAGCTCTATAGGAGAAAGCCCTGCCTCCAGCTGTTTGCTTAGAAATTCTAGGGACAATTAGGAGGCCTGCGTCTTGTGACCGTAGCGTACGTGTAGGTATGTACGGCAGGACCAAATCAGAGAGATAGGTAGGAGCAAGCCCATGCAATGCTTGCAACGTTAAGCTGGAATGTGGCGCATGGAACGCAAAAAATATTCTAAAAAAATATTTAACCTCCACACATTAACAAGTCCAATAGCTCAAATGAAAGATAAACACCTTGTTTATCTACCCAGCAAGTCAGATTTCTAAAATGTTTTACGGCGAAAACATAGCACATATTTATGTCAAACCACCACCGAAGACACAGCTAATTTGCATAGCCAAGTTGAACAAAATTTGCAATCAACAAACGCATGATTAAATGAAAAATAATTCACTAACCTTTTGAAATCTTCATCGGATGAAAGTAATATAACATGTTACACAGTACATTTTATGTTTTTTTCAATAATATGCTATATATATCCATAAATCTCTGTTTACAATGAAGCATTGTTCAAAAAATGCTACTCAAATGTCCTGAGAAATGACGATAGCTCCGGCAGATAACAAACAATACACATCATAAACTACGTATATATAGATAGATACACTTCTTCTAAATGCAATCGCTGTGTTACATTTATTTTTAACGTTACAGAGAATTCATTCACTAGGCTATAATATGAGTCGGCGCTCAGAAATTAGCATTATGGCTCCTCTATCTTGGAGTCCACAGAAACCCAAATTTAACACATAAATATTCCCTTACATTTGCTGTTCTTCCATCAGAAGACCTGGAAGGAATTATACTTACCAAAAACAGCGTTTAGTTGTGAAGTCTGTGTCTTTCGGTTATCAAACACGACATATTTCGGTTGAAATGCAGCCAAAAGTCAAGTGGATCACCAAAAGCGTCGAAATTACATATATATGTCGACTAAACTTGTCAAACTATGTTCATAGCAAGCTTTAGCATGTTATAAAGGTGCACAACAATCCTGAGGACGAACAGAAACACAAGCATGTTTAATCAATCTTGGAAGAAGAGATCACCGGAGGAGAGCGCGCATGAATGTGACCTTTTTTCACGTGACCGGAAGGTTTCGGCCCGCCAAAACTCTCGTGAGCGCGCGATTCTCACAATGAGAAGCCCCCATTGAAAGCAGACATCGCGCTGAAGACATAGAAACTGTTCCCAGGTCTGTAGGTCCTTGGGAAGGGTGGGGAGCGATGACGTCAAAGTTGGGCCAACTTTTATGATGACAAGAGAGAGTTTGGGAGAATGACTGCCTGAGAGTTCTGCTTTACATACAGACATAATTTAAATGGTTTTAGAAACTTTAGAGTGTTTTCTATTCAATAACATTTTTTATATGCATATATTAGCAATTTTTGACAGATTTTTTTTCTGTTTAATATGGGCACGCAATTACTCCAAAGGGGGCAGCAGACTATGTCTGAGGCATCCACCTCTACCATGAAGGGAAGAAAATGATCCGCATGAACAAGAAAGGGTGCGGCAGAAAACCGACATTTCAGGTACTGGAACGCCTTCTCAGCAGCAGAGGTCCAACATACATGCCCAGCTGAGCCCTTGGTGAGTGTTGTCAGTGGCGTCGTCACAGCATTAAAGTTTCTCACAAATCTTTGGTAGAAATTAGGAAATCCCCCAAAAAGCTGAACTGGCTTGACCATGCTGGGCATGACCCAGTTTACCCTGCTCCTACGTTTTGGGAGTCCATCTGTACACAGCCCTGAGATACAATGTACCCCAGGAAGGAGATCTGAGGAATGTGAAAATCAAACTTTCGGCCTTCACAAACAGGTGATGAGCGAGGAGTCTTTGAAGAACCTGGCGGACACGTTCAACCATGGACTTGGAAGATGAGGATGTCATCCAGATACAAAACCACACTGGTGAAAGAAGTCATACAGCACATCATTAACCAGGGCCTGGAAAAAGGCTAGACATTAGTAAATACAAAGGCATGATTCAGTACTCATAATGTTCATCGGGATTGTTAGATGCTGTCTTCCACTCATCTCCCTGTCGGATGCGCACCAGATTATGCGTGCTCCGTATATCAATTAGAGAAATCCGTGGCTCACAAGGTCTCTCGAAGCTGGGGACATAAGAGGAAGGGTTTGGTGGGTGTGGCAATGTGTCTGGTGGGTGTTGAAATATTGTCTACGTTGGGTGTGGCAATGAGTTGCCACGCCATCAGTGTTACACTATCTATAACCCAACCACTCCAGCCCTTTCAGCTGGTGTTCAGTAAAATAGTCACTATCTGTGGAGATAACAGTGATAACACGATATAGGTGTTGGTATTGTGAAATTTGTTGTTAGTTTTAATAGTATGGTACTGTGTTATAATTTGATAATAGTAATATTATGTAGGCTGGTGAGTAGTAGCTTGTTATTCAGTCATGATAACGTGTATAAAATAGCGACTGCCCATCCATAACGAATGCAGTGGGGCAAAAAGTATTTAGTCAGCCACCAATTGTGCAAGTTCTCCCACTTAAAGATCGAGAGGCCTGTCATTTTCATCACTTCACTTCAACTATGACTGTCATGTCTTGTTATGTCTGTTCCTGTCCTTTCTCTTCACTCTGTCTCTCTCTGCTGGTCTTTTTAGGTTACCTTCTCTGTCTCTCATTCTTCAGCTGTTCTACATCTCCCCTAACTAGCTCATTCCTCTTTCACCTGTTCTCTCTTCCCCCTCTGATTAGGTCTCTATTTCTCTCTCTGTTCCTGCTACTTTCAGTGTCTGATTCTTGTTTGTGTTTTTGATGCCAGAAGCAAGCTGTCGTCCGTTTGCTTCCACCTTGTCCTATCCTGTCGGAGTCTGCCTGGCAGGTGCATCCTGCACTATACTAACGTTCTTTTTGTTCCATTGACAACGTTGGAAGAGGATTTATGCCATTCCTGTTTTTCATTAAAGAACTCTGTTTTCTGTTAAAACCGCTTTTGGGTCTTCACTCAAGTACATAACAGAAGAATCAGACCAAGAATGGACCCAGCGGCTCCGGACCCTTTTCACTCCGCCGTCGAGATCCAGGGAGGCGATGCTAGGCTCCAGACACGAGGAGGAATTGTCTGCTGCTCGACATGCCGTTGAGACCCTGGCCGTCCAAGTCTCCGACCTCACAAGACAGGTTCACCAACTCCACCTCGATCCACCGCCCACTTCCAGGGTTTCCGAGTCTCCGGAGCCCAGGATCAACAACCCGCCGTGTTACTCTGGGGAGCCCACTGAGTGCCGCTCATTCCTCACTCAGTGTGATGGTGTTCTCTCTCCAGCCCAACACTTACTCCAGGAGCGCAGCCCGCATCGCCTACGTCATTTCTCTCCCTTACCGGACGGGCGCGTGAGTGGGGCACGGCAATCTGGGAGGCGAGGGCTGAGTGTATTAGCCAGTATCAGGACTTTTTAAGGAGGAGATGATACGGGTTTTGACCGTTCTGTTTTTGGGGGAGGAGGCTTCCAGGGCCCTGTCTTCCCTATGTCAGGGGAATACGATCCATAACGGATTATTCTATTGAGTTTCGCACTCTCGCTGCCTCTAGTGACTGGAGCAGACGGCTTTGCTCGCTCGTTTTCTGGAGGGTCTCCTCGTCGAGTTAAGGATGAGATCTCTCTCCCGGGAGTTCCTTCCAGTCTGGGACTCCTTAATAGCTCTCGCTATTCGCATAAACTGACAGTTTGATCTTCGTCGCCGAGCTCGTGGAAAGGAGCTCGCGTTCTCCGTGCTCCCCTCTCCACATCACTGCCACCTGCCGCATCACTGCCACCCTCCTCCGCCGGCTCGGATGCTGAGCCTATGCAGCTGGGGGGTATCCGCATCTTGGCCAAGGAGAGGGAACGGAGAATCACCAATCGCCTCTGTCTCTACTGCGGCTCCGCTGGTCATTTTGTCACCTCATGTCCAGTAAAAGCCAGAGCTCATCAGTAAGAGGAGGGCTACTGGTGAGCGCAACTACTCAGGCCTCTCCTTCTGGATCACGCACTACCTTTCCGGTCCATCTCCGCTGGCCCGGTTCATCTGCTTCCTGCAGTGCCTTGATAGACTCTGGGGCGGAGGGCTGTTTTATGGGACGAGACCTGGGCTCGGGAACATGACATTCCTCTCAGACAGTTAGGGGAGCCCACGGCCTTGTTCGCTTTAGATGGTAGTTCTCTCCCCAAGATTCAGCGTGAGACGCTGCCTTTAACCCTCACTGTCTCTGGTAATCATAGCGAAACCATTTCTTTTTTAATTTTTCGTTCACCTTTTACACCTGTTGTTTTGGGTCATCCCTGGCTAGTGCGCCATAACCCTTCTATTCATTGGTCTAGTAATACTATCCTATCCTGGAATGTTTCTTGTCATGTGACCTGTTTAATGTCTGCTATCCCTCCTGTTTCCTCTGTCTCTTCTTCACAGGAGGAGCCTGGCGATTTGACAGGGGTGCCGGAGGAGTATCACGATCTGCGCACGGTGTTCAGTCGTTCCAAGGCCACTTCTCTCCCTCCACACCGGTCGTATGACTGTAGTATTGATCTCCTTCCGGGAACTACTCCCCCGGGGTAGATTATACTCTCTGTCGGCTCCCGAACGTAAGGCTCTCGAGGATTATTTGTCGGTTTCGCTCGACGCCGGTACCATAGTCTCCTCCTCCTCTCCCGCCGGAGCGGGGTTTTTTTTTGTTCAGAAGAAGGACGGGTCCCTGCGCCCATGCGTGGATTATCGAGGGCTGAATGACATAACAGTTAAGAATCGTTATCCGCTTCCTCTTATGTCTTCAGCCTTCGAGATCATAAGGGGAGCCAGGTTTTTCACCAAAATTGGACCTTCGTAACGCCTACCATCTCGTGCGCATCAGGGAGGGGGACGAGTGGAGAAGACGCGTTTAACACTCCGTTAGGGCCTTTGAATACCGGGTTCTTCCTTTCGGCCTGGAATTGCGCTCCAGCTGTCTTTCAGGCACTAGTTAACGACGTCCTGGAGACATGCTGAACATTTTTGTTTTCGTTTACATGGACGATATCCTGATTTTTTCACCGTCTCTCTCGATTCATGTTCAGCACGTGCGACGGCCCTCCAGCGCCTTTTGAGAACTGTCTTTATGTGAAGGCTGAGAAGTGCACTTTTCATGCCGCCTCTGTCCCTTTCTCGGTTCCGTTATTTCCGCTGAGGGCATTAAGATGGATCCCGCTAAGGTCCAGGCTGTCATTGATTGGCCCGTTCCTAAGTCACGCGTCGAGCTGCAGCGCTTTCTGGGCTTCGCTAATTTCTATCGCTGTTTCATCCGTAATTTCGTCAGGTGGCAGCTCCCCTCACAGCCCTTACTTCTGTTAAGACGTGCTTTAAGTGGTCCGTTTCCGCCAGGGAGCTTTTGATCTTCTTAAGAATCGTTTTACATCCGCACCTATTCTTGTTACACCTGACATCTCTAGTCAGTTTGTTGTTGAGGCTGACGCGTCAGAGGTGGGCGTGGGAGCCATTCTTTTCAGCGCTCTCTGACGGCAAGGTCCATCTCTGCGCGTTTTTTCTCATCGCTTATCGCCGTCAGAACGTGTTCATGATGTTGGTAATCGCGAACTGCTCGCCATCCGCTAGCCCTAGGCGAATGGCGACAGTGGTTGAGGGGGCGATCAGTTCCTTTGTCGTTTGGACTGACCATAGGAACCTTGGAGTACATCCGTTCAGCCAAACGACTTAATGCGCGTCAGGCTCGTTGGGCTCTGTTTTTCGTCGTTTCGAGTTTGTTATTTCTTATCGTCCGGGCTCAAAAACACCAAGCCTGATGCTTTATCTCGTCTCTTCAGTTCTTCTGAGGTCTCCACCGACCCCGAGGGATTCTCCCTGAGGGGCGAAGTTGTCGGGTTGACTGTCTGGGGAATTGAGAGGCAGGTAAAGCAAGCACTCGCTCACACTGGCCGCCGCGAGCTTGTCCTAGGAACCTTCTGTTCGTTCCCGCTCCTACTGGTCCGGCCGTTCTTCAGTGGGCCCACTCTGCCAAGTTAGCCGGCCACCCCGGCCTTCGGGGGTACGCCGCTTCCATTCGCCAGCGTTTCTGGTGGCCCACTCGGGAACGTGACGCGCGTCGATTTGTCGCGCTTGTTCGGTCTGCGCGCAGACTAAATCTGGGAACTCTCCTCCTGCCGGCCGTCCCAGACCGCTTCCCCATTCCCTCTCGACCGTGGTCTCACATCGCTTTAGATTTTATCACCGGACTGCCTTCATCAGCGGGGAAGACAGTTATTCTTACGGTTGTCGATAGATTCTCTAAGGCGTGCCATTTCATTCCTCTCGCTAAGCTCCCTTCTGCTAAGGAGACGGCTCAGATCATTATCGAGAATGTTTTCCGAATTCATGGCCTTCCGTCTGACGTCGTTTCCGACAGAGGCCCGCAGTTCACGTCTCAATTTTGAGGGAGTTTTGCCGTTTGATTGGGGCTTCCGTCAGTCTCTCGTCCGGCTTTCATCCCCAGTCTAACGGTCAAGCCGAACGGGCCAATCAGACTGTTGGTCGCATTTTACGCAGTCTTTCTTTCGTAACCCTGCGTCTTGGTCAGAACAGCTCCCCTGGGCAGAGTACGCCCACAACTCGCTTCCGCTGCGTCTGCTACCGGTCTATCTCCTTTTCAGAGTAGCCTGGGTACCAGCCTCCGCTGTTCTCATCTCAGCTCGCGAGTCCTGCGTCCCTCCGCTCAGGCTTTTTGTCCAGCGTTGCGAGCGCACCTGGAAGGGGGTCAGGTCGGCACTTTGCCGTAATAGGGCGCAGACTGTGAGGGCCGCTAATAAGCGTAGGACCAAGAGTCCTAGATATTGTTGCGGTCAGAGAGTATGGCTCTCCACTCAGAACCTTCCCCTTAAGACAGCTTCTCGCAAGTTGGCCGCGGTTCATTGGTCCGTTCCGTATTTCCCAGGTCATTAATCCTGTCGCAGTGCGACTTCTTCTCCAGCTATCTTCGTCGCGTTCACCCGGTCTTCCATGTCTCCTGTGTTAAGCCCGTTCTTCGCGCCCCGCTCGTCCCTCCCCCCCCATCCTTGTCGAGGGCGCACCCATCTACAGGGTTCGTAAGATTTTGGACATGCGCCCTCGGGGCCGTGGTCATCAGTACCTAGTGGATTGGGAGGGGTACGGTCCTGAGGAGAGGAGTTGGGTTCCCTCTCGGGACGTGCTGGACCGTTCGCTGATCGATGATTTCCTCCGTTGCCGCCAGGTTTCCTCCTCGAGTGCGCCAGAGACGCTCGGTGAGTGGGGGTGTACTGTCATGTCTTGTTATGTCTGTTCCTGTCCTTTCTCTTCACTCTGTCTCTCTCTGCTGGTCTTTTTAGGTTACCTTCTCTGTCTCTCATTCTTCAGCTGTTCTACATCTCCTCTAACTAGCTCATTCACTCTTTCCCACCTGTTCTCTCTTCCCCTCTGATTAGGTCTCTATTTCTCTCTCTGTTCCTGCTACTTTCAGTGTCTGATTCTTGTTTGTGTTTTTGATGCCAGAAGCAAGCTGTCGTCTCGTTTGCTTCCACCTTGTCCTATCCTGTCGGAGTCTGCCTGGCAGGTGCATCCTGCACTATACTAACGTTCTTTTGTTCCATTGACAACGTTGGAAGAGGATTTATGCCATTCCTGTTTTTCATTAAAGAACTCTGTTTTCTGTTAAAACCGCTTTTGGGTCTTCACTCAAGTACATAACAATGA
>NW_027000286.1:0-8902 GCF_036934945.1 Oncorhynchus masou masou
CAGATCCTTCAGACTCTTATCATTTGGAACGGCTCTCATAGTTGTTACCACAAACCCAACAGTACAACTACCTCGCCAGTTCAGGGCCAGGCTATAGTAAGCCTTTTTCCACACAAGCAATAGGTGCCATTTGGGGCTCCTCTCAAAGGAATAATAACATTATAAGCTGAAATACCATAAGTAACATTACCAGGTTTCCCAGTGTCCGCATTGTTAACAGTTGACTTACAGGTATTGGACCCGTTGTTATACATTGTAGTTCACCCAAATAATTTCTTCCTTCTCCTCTAATACACCGAGGGGCTGTCATCACTCCTGCTACTGAGATGGGTGGGAGTGAAGTATTGTCTGGCCTAGCAAACGATGGTGGGCCTCTGTGGTTATATAATGCAGAAAACGTCATGGGGTCAGGGTCACGTGGCATCTCTTCCAGGAATGGTAAGTCCCATTTGTATAGTCAGATTTACCCCTAAGGGGACTCCCACAAGTGGTAAACCTGCTCCTACCTTTTGTCCAGATGTAAGATTAGCAACCATTTCTGATCTAGAGAGAAACAGATTTTCCTCAGGGTTATGAGGGCCCAACAGGGCTCTCCTTCTCCAATGATCATCTACTTCTGGGCCACTATTCCGGACCGGCATTGGCCCCTTTGGGACTTATTTCACCCTTTGTCTGGATTCCAACAAGAGGACAACCTACTGTTCTAATTAACACTCCTATACTAATGCAGAGGGGCGCACTGCACCACCGGAACTGGTGAAACCCCATCTTCTTCTGGATCAGGAACTCGTCTGCAGTGGGACACGTGGATCCAGGTATTTCTCTCAGCAACCTTCACCGCAATGGGGGTGGTCAGAAGAATTTGGTATGGCCCTCTCGAACTGGGGTCCTTCCAACTCTTTCTCCTGAAGTCTTTGACCACCACGAAATCACCTAGGCTCAAACAGTGCTCAGCTGTTCGGCAAAGACGCCTTCACTCCGAGGAAAGAGAGTCTTGAGAACACTGTTACGGGTGGCACAATACTCAACCATGTCTCCCTCCATTCCTTGCAGTGACAACCTGTTCTGGGTGAACGGTGCATTTGTCGTTTGCATGGGACAGCCAGTCAGCACCTCGTGTGGAGCGAGACCAGTGACTCCATGGGATCTGCCTCTCATACTCATCAGTGCCAATGGAAGCACTTTCACCGATGTCAGGCTTATTTCACCAATCAATTGAACTAATTGAATTTTCATAGATTGGTTCACCCTCTGGTCGGAAAAGATTTTTGATGGCAGACCCCACCTGGGTATGATCTCTCTCACAAGTGCTTTCGCCATAGCAACCGCTGTGGCTGTCCTGCAAGGAAAGCTTCAATCCATTTAGAAAACATGTCAACAATCACCAAACAATACTTGTTCCCCTCACAAGGGGTCAACTCAGTGAAGTCCATCATTAGGTGCTCAAAAGTTCCTCCAGGCCTGGGATGGGACGCAGGGGATACTGAAATGCCGCGTTCAATATTATTAGTCGTGCAAATCAAACACAGTTAAACCTACTGTCTACCTATATTTATTTACAAAATCCACCATTCCTACATTTGACATATGATCCTGACCATGTGCTAACTTGGCAATGAAATAGAAAGTACAACTGGGCATGGCTGGTCTACTCCTCTCATCCAACCATACACCCGATGCGTCTTTACGACAGCACCCAGCCCACTTGCGTCTCTCTGAATCATCAGCCGTTGCCTGGAAAGCAACCACATCATCAACAGAGAAAGGGTTGGTAGGAGCTGGAATTGCTGCCATCTGTAGGAAGGGGAAACAGAATAGGAAGCAGTTAATTTAGCTGCATGGTCAGCTTTAGCGTTCCCCAGAGGAATGTTGTTGTTAGAGGAAGAATGTGCTTGACACTTGATTATAGAAACAGAGGAGGGGGCTGCTGGACAGCCTGTAAGAGAGACTAAACATAGTTACCGTGCGCAATCTGTTTTCCAGACGAGGTCAAAAACCCTCTGTTCTTCCACAATGTTCTAAAATCATGCACAACACCGAACGCATACCTGCTATCAGTGTAAATGTTACCAGAGCTGTCGTTTCCCACAATACAAGCTCTAGTCAGGCCAAAGGTTCTGCCACCTGGGCTGATAAATGTGAAGGGAGTCAAGCACTCTCCACAGTTTCAAAACAGTCACAACATCTACTTAACATTGCAAAAATCAGAAACTTTATGTCCAAAAATGATGCAGAAAAATGTATCCATGCATTTGTCACTTCTAGGTTAGACTACTGTAATGCTCTACTTTCCGACTACCCGGATAAAGCACTGAATAAACTTCAGTTTGTGCTAAACATGGCTGCTAGAATCTTGACTAGAATTAAAATAATTGATCATATTACTCAAGTGCTAACCTTCCTACACTGGCTTCCTGTTATGGCAAGGGCTGATTTCAAGGTTTTACTGCTAACCTACAAAGCATTACATGGTGTTACGACTTCCGTCGAAGTCAGTCCCTCTCCTTGTTCGGAGCGACGGTTGACGGCCTTCTAGCCATCGCCGGTCCACTTTTCATTTTCCATTTGTTTTGTCTTTGTCTTTCACACCTGGTTTCAATCCCCCAATTACTTTTTCATTATTTAACCCTCTGATCACCCATGTTTGTTTGTTTGTGAGTAATTGTTTGTATGTTATACGGTCCGTTATGTGGGCTTGCTTTATTGTATTGTTTTTGCCTATTTTGAGTAAATTATGTTTATTTACTAATTTCTGCTGTCCTGTGCCTGATACCTCTACACAAGCTACACACAGACATCATAACACATGGGCTTGCTCCTACCTATCTTTCCGATTTGGTCCTGCCGTACATACCTACACGTACGCTACGGTCACAAGACGCAGGTCTCCTTATTGTCCCTAAAATTTCTAAGCAAACAGCTGGAGGCAGAGTTTTTTCCTATAGAGCTCCATTTTTATGGAATCGTCTGCCTACCCATGTGAGAGACGCAGACTCGGTCTCAACTTTTAAGTCTTCGTTGAAGACTCATCTCTTCAGTCTGGCCCAGGAGTGTGAAGGTGAACGGAAAGACACTGGAGCAACGAACCGCCCTTGCTGTCTCTGCCTGGCCGGATCCTCTCTCTCCACTGGGATTCTCTGCCTCTAAACATATTACAGGGGCTGAGTCACTGGTTTACTGGGGCTCTTCCATGCCGTCTCTAAGAGCGGTGCGTCACTTGAGTGGGATGAGTTACTGACGTGATCTTCCTGTCTGGGTTGTGCCGTGGCGGAGATCTTTGTGGGCTGTACTCGGCCTTGTCTCAGGATGGTAAGTTGGTAGTTGAAGATATCCCTCTAGTGGTGTGGAGGCTGTGCTTTGGCAAAGTGGGTGGGGTTACATCCTGCCTGTTATGCCCTGTCCAGGGGTATCGTCAGATGGGGCCACAGTGTCTCCTGACCCCTCCTGTCTCAGTCTCCAGTATTTATGCTGCAGTAGTTTGTGTCGGGGGCAAGGATCAGTCTGTTATATCTGGAGTACATCTCCTGTCTTATCCGGTGTCCTGTGTGAATTTAAGAATGCTCTCTCTAATTCTTTCTTTCTCTCTCTCGGAAGACCTGAGCCCTAGGACCATCTGGCCTGATGACTCCTTGCTGTCCCCAGTCCACCTGGCCGTGGTGCTGCTCCAGTTTCAACTGTTCTGCCTGCGGCTATTTATTTTTATTTATCCGTTATTTTACCAGGTAAGTTGACTGAGAACACGTTCTCATTTGCAGCAACGACCTGGGAAATAGTTACAGGGGAGAGGAGGGGGATGAATGAGCCAATTGTAAACTGGGGATTATTAGGTGACCGTGATGGTTTGAGGGCCAGATTGGGAATTAAGCCAGGACACCAGGGTTAACACCCCTACTCTTACGATAAGTGCCATTGGATCTTCATTGAGCTCGGGGGCACGACACCCATTTAACGTCCAATCCAAAAGACAGCACCCTAAACAGGGCAGTGTCCTGGGGCATTGGGATATTTTTTTAGACCAGAGGAAAGAGTGCCGCCTACTGGCCCTCCAACACCACTCCCAGCAGCATCTGGTCTCCCATCCAGGAACTGACCAGGACCAACCCTGCTTAGCTTCAGAAGCAAGACAGCAGTGGTATGCAGCATGGTATGCTGCTGGCTATGGCACCCTGACCTGTTCACCGGACTTGCTACCTGTCCCAGACCTGCTGTTTCCAACTCTCTAGAGACAGCAGGAGCGGTAGAGATACTCTGAATGATCGGCTATAAAAAGCCAGCTGACATTTACTCCTGAGGTGCTGACCTGTTGCACCCTTGACAACCACTGTGATTATTATTATTTGACCCTGCTGGTCATCTATCAACATTTGAACATCTTGCCCATGTTTTGTTATAATCTCCACCTGGCACAGCCAGAAGAGGACTAGCCACCCCTCATAGCCTGGTTCCTCTTTAGGTTTTTTCCTAGGTTCTCAACTTTCTAGGGAGTTTTTCCTAGCCACTGTGCTTCTACACCTGCATTGCTTGCTGTTTGGGGTTTAACATTTTTTAACATTTACATTTAAGTCATTTTAGCAGACGCTCTTATCCAGAGGCGACTTACAAATTGGTGAATTCACCTTCTGACATCCAGTGGAACAGCCACTTTACAATAGTGCATCTAAATCATTAAGGGGGAGGGGGGGTGAGAAGGGTTACTTATCCTATCTCGTATTCCTTGAAGAGGTGGGGTTTCAGGTGTCTCCGGAAGGTGGTGATTGACTCCGCTGTCCTGGCGTCGTGAGGAGTTTGTTCCACCATTGGGGGCCAGAGCAGCGAACAGTTTTGACTGGGCTGAGAAAGCGGGAACTGTACTTCCTCAGTGGTAGGGAGGCGAGCAGGCCAGAGGTGGATGAGACAGCAGTGCCCTTGTTTTCAGTGTAGGGCCTGATCAGAGCCTGGGTACTGCGGTGCCGTTCCCTCACAGCTCCGTAGGCAAGCACCATGGTCTTGTAGCGGATGCGAGCTTCAACTGGAAGCCAGTGGAGAGAGCGGAGGAGCGGGGTGACGTCAGAGAACTTGGGAAGGTTGAACACCAAGACGGGCTGCGGCGTTCTGGATGAGTTGTAGGGGTTTGATGGCACAGGCAGGGAGCCCAGCCAACAGCGAGTTGCAGTAATCCAGACGGGAGATGACAAGTGCCTGGATTAGGACCTGCGCCGCTTCTGTGAGGCAGGGGCGTACTCTGCGGATGTTGTAGAGCATGAACCTACAGGAACGGGCCACCGCCTTGATGTTAGTTGAGAACGACAGGGTGTTGTCCAGGATCACGCCAAGGTTCTTAGCGCTCTGGGAGGAGGAAACAATGGAGTTGTCAACCGTGATGGCGAGATCATGGAGCGGGCAGTCCTTCCCCGGGAGGAAGAGCAGCTCCGTCTTGCCGAGGTTCAGCTTGAGGTGGTGATCCGTCATCCACACTGATATGTCTGCCAGACATGCAGAGATGCGGTCGCCACCTGGTCATCAGAAGGGGAAAGGAGAAGATTAATTGTGTGTCGTCTGCATAGCAATGATAGGAGAGACCATGTGAGGTTATGACAGAGCCAAGTGACTTGGTGTATAGCGAGAATAGGAGAGGGCCTAGAACAGAGCCCTGGGGGACACCAGTGGTGAGAGCGCGTGGCGAGGAGACAGATTCTCGCCACGCCACCTGGTAGGAGCGACCTGTCAGGTAGGACGCAATCCAAGCGTGGGCCGCGCCGGAGATGCCCAACTCGGAGAGGGTGGAGAGGAGGATCTGATGGTTCACAGTGTCGAAGGCAGCCGATAGGTCTAGAAGGATGAGAGCAGAGGAGAGAGAGTTAGCTTTAGCAGTGCGGAGCGCCTCCGTGATACAGAGAAGAGCAGTCTCAGTTGAATGACTAGTCTTGAAACCTGACTGATTTGGATCAAGAAGGTCATTCTGAGAGAGATGGCGGGAGAGCTGGCCAAGGACGGCACGTTCAAGAGTTTTGGAGAGAAAAGAAAGAAGGGATACTGGTCTGTAGTTGTTGACATCGGAGGGATCGAGTGTAGGTTTTTTCAGAAGGGGTGCAACTCTCGCTCTCTTGAAGACGGAAGGGACGTAGCCAGCGGTCAGGGATGAGTTGATGAGCGAGGTGAGGTAAGGGAGAAGGTCTCCGGAAATGGTCTGGAGAAGAGAGGAGGGGATAGGGTCAAGCGGGCAGGTTGTTGGGCGGCCGGCCGTCACAAGAAGCGAGATTTCATCTGGAGAGAGGGAGAAAGAGGTCAGAGCACAGGGTAGGGCAGTGTGAGCAGAACCAGCGGTGTCGTTTGACTTAGCAAACGAGGATCGGATGTCGTCGACCTTCTTTTCAAAATGGTTGACGAAGTCATCTGCAGAGAGGGAGGAGGGGGGAGGGGAGGAGGATTCAGGAGGGAGGAGAAGGTGGCAAAGAGCTTCCTAGGGTTAGAGGCAGATGCTTGGAATTTAGAGTGGAAGAAAGTGGCTTTAGCAGCAGAGACAGAGGAGGAAAATGTAGAGAGGAGGGAGTGAAAGGATGCCAGGTCCGCAGGGAGGCGAGATTTTCCTCCATTTCCGCTCGGCTGCCCGGAGCACTGTTCTGTGAGCTCGCAGTGAGTCGTCGAGCCACGGAGCGGGAGGAGGACCGAGCCGGCCTGGAGGATAGGGGACATAGAGAGTCAAAGGATGCAGAAAGGGAAGAGAGGAGGGTTGAGGAGGCAGAATCAGGAGATAGGTTGGAGAAGGTATGAGCAGAGGGAAGAGATGATAGGATGGAAGAGGAGAGAGTAGCGGGGGAGAGAGAGCGAAGGTTGGGACGGCGCGATACCATCCGAGTAGGGGCAGTGTGGGAAGTGTTGGATGAAAGCGAGAGGGAAAAGGATACAAGGTAGTGGTCGGAGACTTGGAGGGGAGTTGCAATGAGGTTAGTGGAAGAACAGCATCTAGTAAAGATGAGGTCGAGCGTATTGCCTGCCTTGTGAGTAGGGGGAAGGTGAGAGGGTGAGGTCAAAAGAGGAGAGGAGTGGAAAGAAGGAGGCAGAGAGGAATGAGTCAAAGGTAGACGTGGGGAGGTTAAAGTCGCCCAGGACTGTGAGAGGTGAGCCGTCCTCAGGAAAGGAGCTTATCAAGGCATCAAGCTCATTGATGAACTCTCCGAGGGAACCTGGAGGGCGATAAATGATAAGGATGTTAAGCTTGAAAGGGCTGGTAACTGTGACAGCATGGAATTCAAAGGAGGCGATAGACAGATGGGTAAGGGGAGAAAGAGAGAATGACCACTTGGGAGAGATGAGGATCCCGGTGCCACCACCCCGCTGACCAGAAGCTCTCGGGGTGTGCGAGAACACGTGGGCGGACGAAGAGAGAGCAGTAGGAGTAGCAGTGTTGTCTGTGGTGATCCATGTTTCCGTCAGTGCCAAGAAGTCGAGGGACTGGAGGGAGGCATAGGCTGAGATGAACTCTGCCTTGTTGGCCGCAGATCGGCAGTTCCAGAGGCTACCGGAGACCTGGAACTCCACGTGGGTCGTGCGCTGGGACCACCAGATTAGGGTGGCCGCGGCCACGCGGTGTGGAGCGTTTGTATGGTCTGTGCAGAGAGGAGAGAACAGGGATAGATAGACACATAGTTGACAGGCTACAGAAGAGGCTACGCTAATGCAAAGGAGATTGGAATGACAAGTGGACTACACTTATCGAATGTTCAGAACGTTAAGCTTACGTAGCAAGAATCTTATTGACTAAAATGATTGAAATGATACAGTACTGCTGGAGTAGGCTAGCTGGCAGTGGCTACGTTGTTGACACTACACTAATCAAGTCGTTCCGTCGAGTGTAATAGTTTCTACAGTGCTGCTATTCGGGGCTAGCTGGCTAGCTAGCAGTGTTGATTACGTAACGTTACGTTAAAAGAACGACAATAGCTGGCTAGCTAACCTAGAAAATCGCTCCAGACTACACAATTGTCTTAGATACAAAGACGGCTAAGTAGCTAGCTAGCTACGATCAAACAAATCAAACCGTTGTACTGTAATGAAGTGAAATGAAAATGTGATACTACCTGTGGACGAGGCGGAATGTTGACCGGGTTGTTGAAGTTCAATTCGGAAGACGTTGGCTAGCTGTTGGCTAGCTAGCTAGCAGTGACTCCTACGTTAAGGACGACAAATAGCTGGCTAGCTAACCTCGGTAAATTAAGATAATCACTCTAAGTCTACACACTCTAAGCTACACAATTACCTTGGATACGAAGACAGCAAAGACAACTATGTAGCTAGCTAACACTACACTAATCGAGTCATTGAGTGTAATAGTTTCTACAGTGCTAGTGGACGTTAGCTAGCTGCTGTGCTAGTGGACGTTAGCTAGCTGCTGGGCAGAAAGCAGTGTAGACTACGTTAGGACGACAAAATACGATCAGCAAAGACAACTATGTAGCTAGCTAACACTACACTAATCAGTCGTTGAGTGTAATAGTTTCTACAGTGCTAGTGGACGTTAGCTAGCTGCTGTGCTAGTGGACGTTAGCTAGCTGCTGGGCAGAAAGCAGTGTAGACTACGTTGGGACGACGAAATACGATAATTACGCAATTATCTTTGATACAAAGACGGCTATGTAGCTAGCTAAGAAGAAATTGCTAAGATTAGACAAATCAAACCGTTGTACTATAATGAGAATGTAATGAAAAGTTATACTACCTGCGGACCGAAGTGTAGATGCGACCGCTCGCTCCAACCCGGAACCGGCAGGCTAGAATTCAAACAAGCTAACATTTTTTCTGCCAGCAGGCATGATAAGCTGATGTTAGGCTTTAGGTTTGTGCAAATATTGCCACTGCTGGCTACTGTACATACAGTAGACAAAGGGATGAGGATGGATTGGTCTCTGAGGATGGATTGGTCGCT
>NW_027000287.1:0-89588 GCF_036934945.1 Oncorhynchus masou masou
TACAGGTAGAGACATTAGGCTGGGGTTATAGGTACAGGTACAGACATTAGGCTGGGTTTAGGTACAGGAACAGGTTATTATGTAGAGGTGTGGTTGTGTTTACCATGAGCACTCCGAGACTCCACCAGTCAGCACTCTGTGTGTGTCCTCTTCTCTGTTGACGACCTCAGAGCCATGTACTCCACCGTTCCACAGAATGAATAGGCCTTCTTATCAACATCCACGGACTCCTTTACTCAACCCAAAGTCTGAAATGCACAACTACCTCATTATTTTAGCTCAAACATAAACACACAACATAATCTCCTGAAGCACCACAGCACACAGCCCAGACAGAGAGCAGGTCATACCTGTTAACTTGATGTGTCCAGCTTCATCTAACAAAATGCTGAAAACAGAGAACCACATTAGTAGGTATAGTAGAGAAACACACAGACCTCCTGACAGTAACAACATCACCATCAACAACAACAGGACAATGTGTATTCTAAAGTAAATAGCAGCACCCAAAATAACCTAAACCATCACAACACCAAAAATACTCTAACCAATCACAACACCCTAAACCATCACAACACCCAAAATACCCTAACCCATCACAACACCCAAAATACACTAACCCATCACAACACCCAAAATACCACAACCCATCACAACACCCAAAATACCCTAACCCATCACAACACCCAAAATACCCTAACCTATCACAAGTAAGTCCATAAACCCCACAACCCATCACAAGTAACACCCCAAACCAACCGAACCCATCACAACAACACCCAAAATACCCTAACCCAACACAACACCCCTAACCCAACACAACACCCAAAATACCCTAACCCATCACAACACCCCAAATACCCTAACCCATCACAACAACCAAAATACCCTAACCCATCACAACACCCAAAATACCCTAACCCATCACAACACCAAAAATACCCTAACCCATCGCAATACCCAAAATACCCTAACCCATCATAACACCAAAAATACCCTAACCCATCGCAACACCAAAAATACCCAACCCATCGCAACACCCAAAATACCCTCACCCATCACAACACCCAAAATAACCTAACCTATTACAAAACACAAAATACCACTAACCCATCACAACACCCAAAATACCCTAACCCATCACAACACCACTAACCCATCACAACACCCAAAATACCCTAACCCATCACAACACCCAACATACCTAACCCATCACCTCTAACACATCACAACATCACAACACCCTAACACCACAACCCATCACAACTAACACCCCAACCTATCACAACACCCCAAACCAACCGAACCCATCACAAGCAACACCCAAAATACACTAACCCATCACAAGTAACACCCAAACCCCACAACCAATCTCATGTAATAACCCTAACCAACCTAACCCATCACTAGCAACACCCAAAATACCCTAACCCATCACAACACCCCTAACCCAACCCAACACAACACCCAAAATACACTAACCCATCACAACACCCAAAAGCCAAACCCATCACCCCTAACCCATCACAACACCCAAAATAACCTAACCCATCACAACACCCAAAATATCCTAACCCATTACAAAACACCCCAAAAAACCTAACCCATCACAACACTTAAAATAACCTAACAATCACAACACCCAAAATAACCTAACCCATCACAACACCCCAAAATACCCTAACCCATCACAACACCCAAAATACCCTAACCCATCACAACACCCCTAAACCATCACAACACCAAAATACCCTAACCCATCACAACACCAAAATACCCTAACCCATCACAACACCCAAAATAACCTAACCCATCACAACACCCAAAATAACCTAACCCATCACAACACTCCTAAACCATCACAACACCCCTAACCCATCACAACACCCAAAATACCCTAACCCACCACCCAAAATACCTAATCCCACATCACAACACCCAAAATACCCTAACCCATCACAACACCAAAAGAGCCTAACCCATCACAACACACAAAAGAGCCTAACCCATCACAACACCCACAATACCCAAACCCATCACCCCTAACCCATCACAACACCCCAAATCCCTAACCCATCACCCAAAATACCTCTCACCCATCCCACATCACAACACCCAAAAGAGCCTAACCCATCACAACACCCACAATACCCTAACCCATCACCCCTAACCCATCACAACACCCCAAATCCCCTAACCCATCACCCAAAATACCTCTCACCCATCCCCCCACATCACAACACCCAAAAGAGCCTAACCCATCACAACACCCACAATACCCAAACCCATCACCCCCCTAACCCATCACAACACCCCAAATCCCCTAACCCATCACCCAAAAATACCTCTCACCCATCCCACATCACAACACCCAAAAGAGCCTAACCCATCACAACACCCAAAAGAGCCTAACCCATCACAACACACAAAAAAGAGCCTAACCCATCACAACACCCACAATACCCAAACCCATCACCCCTAACCCATCACAACACCCCAAATCCCCTAACCCATCACAACACCCCTAACCCATCACAACACCCCAAATACCCTAACCCATCACAACACCCAAAATACCCCAACCCATCACCCAAAATACCCTAACCCATCAAACACCCACAATACACTAACCCATCACAACACCCACAATACCCTAACCCATTACAACACCCACAATGCCCTAACCCATCACAACACCCACAATACCCCTAACCCATCACAACACCCCCAAATACCCTAACCCATCACCCAAAATACCTATCACCCATCCCACATCACCCAAAAGAGCCTAACCCATCACAACACACAAGAGCCTAACCCATCACAACACCCACAATACCCAAACCCATCACCCTAACCCATCACAACACCCCAAATCCCCTAACCCATCACAACACCCCTAACCCATCACAACACCCCAAATACCCTAACCCATCACAACACCGAAAATACCCTAACCCATCACAACACCCCTAACCCATCACAACACCCCTAACCCATCACAACACCCCAAATACCCTAACCCATCACAACACCCCAAATACCCTAACCCATCACAACACCCAAAACACCCTAACCCACCACAACACCCACAATACCCCTAATCCATCACAACACCCAAAATACACCTCACCCATCATAACACCCAAGAGCCTAACCCATCACAACACCCACAATATCCCACACCCATCACAACACCCAAAATACCCTAACCCATCACAACACCCAAAATACCCGAACCATCACAACACCCCAAATACCCTAACCCATCACAACACCCCTAAACCATCACAACACCACAAATACCCTAACCCATCACAACACCAAAATACCCTAACCCATCACAACACCCAAAATAACCTAACCCATCACAACACCCAAAATAACCTAACCCATCACAACACTCCTAAACCATCACAACACCCCTAACCCATCACAACACCCCAAATACCCTAACCCACCACCTAAATACCTCTCACCCATCCCACATCACAACACCCAAAGAGCCTAACCCATCACAACACCCAAAATAGCCTAACCCATCACAACACACAAAAGAGCCTAACCCATCACAACACCCACAATACCCAAACCCATCACCCCTAACCCATCACAACACCCCAAAAACCCATCACCCAAAATACCTCTCACCCATCCCATCACAACACCCAAAAGAGCCTAACCCATCACAACACCCACAATACCCAAACCCATCACCCCTAACCCATCACAACACCCCAAATCCCCTAACCCATCAACCTCTCACCCATCCCACATCACAACACCCCTAACCCATCACAACACCCCAAATACCTAACCCATCACAACACCATAACCCATCACAACACCCCTAACCCATCACAACACCCCTAACCCATCACAACACCCCAAATACCCTAACCCATCACAACACCCCAAATACCCTAACCCATCACAACACCCAAAACACCCTAACCCACCACAACACCCACAATACCCCTAATCCATCACAACACCCAAAATACACCTCACCCATCATAACACCCAAGAGCCTAACCCATCACAACACCCACAATACCCACACCCATCACAACACCCAAAATACCCTAACCCATCACAACACCCAAAATACCCGAACCCATCACAACACCCCAAATACCCTAACCCATCACAACACCCCTAAACCATCACAACACCACAAATACCCTAACCCATCACAACACCAAAATACCCTAACCCATCACAACACCCAAAATAACCTAACATCACAACACCCAAAATAACCTAACCCATCACAACACTCCTAAACCATCACAACACCCCTAACCCATCACAACACCCCAAATACCCTAACCCACCACCCAAAATACCCTAATCCCACATCACAACACCCAAAATAACCAAAGACAACCCCACACAACAACCCCTAAGAGCCTAACCCATCACAACACCCAAATACCACCCAACCCATCACAACACCCCAAATCCCCTAACCCATCACCCAAAATACCCACCCATCCCAACATCACAACACCCAAAAACCCAGCACTAACCCATCACAACACCCAAAAGACCTAACCCATCACAACACCCACCCATAAACCCATCACAACACCCCAAATCCCCTAACCCATCACCCAAAATACCCTCACCCATCACATCACAACACCCAAAAGAGCCTAACCCATCACAACACCCAAAAGAGCAAATCACCCTAACCCATCACAACACCCTAAATACCCAAACCCATCACCCCTAACACCCAAAAACCCATCACAACACCCCTAACCCAACACCCCAAATACCCTAACACACAACACCCAAAATACCCCAACCCATCACCCAAAATACCCTAACCCATCAAAACACCCACAATACACTAACCCATCACAACACCCACAATACCCTAACCCATTACAACACCCACAATGCCCTAACCCATCACAACACCCACAATACCCCTAACCCATCACAACACCCCAAATACCCTAACCCATCACCCAAAATACCTAACCCATCCCACATCACCCAAAAGAGCCTAACCCATCACAACACACAAGAGCCTAACCCATCACAACACCCACAATACCCAAACCCATCACCCTAACCCATCACAACACCCCAAATCCCCTAACCCATCACAACACCCCTAACCCATCACAACACCCCAAATACCCTAACCCATCACAACACCGAAAATACCCTAACCCATCACAACACCCCTAACCCATCACAACACCCCTAACCCATCACAACACCCCAAATACCCTAACCCATCACAACACCCCAAATACCCTAACCCATCACAACACCCAAAACACCCTAACCCACCACAACACCCACAATACCCCTAATCCATCACAACACCCAAAATACACCTCACCCATCATAACACCCAAGAGCCTAACCCATCACAACACCTACAATACCCACACCCATCACAACACCCAAAAAAACCCTAACCCATCACAACACCCAAAATACCCGAACCCATCACAACACCCCAAATACCCTAACCCATCACAACACCCCTAAACCATCACAACACCACAAATACCCTAACCTATCACAACACCAAAATACCCTAACCCATCACAACACCCAAAATAACCTAACCCATCACAACACCCAAAATAACCTAACCCATCACAACACTCCTAAACCATCACAACACCCCTAACCCATCACAACACCCCAAATACCCTAACCCACCACCCAAAATACCTCTACCCATCCCACATCACAACACCCAAAAGAGCCTAACCCATCACAACACCCAAAAGAGCCTAACCCATCACAACACCAAAAGAGCCTAACCCATCACAACACCCACAATACCCAAACCCATCACCCCCTAACCCATCACAACACCCCAAACCCATCCACATCACCCAAAATACCCACCCATCCCACATCACAACACCCAAAAGAGCCTAACCCATCACAACACCCACAATACCCAAACCCATCACCCCTAACCCATCACAACACCCCAAAACCCATCACCCAAAATACCTCTCACCCATCCCACATCACAACACCCAAAAGAGCCTAACCCATCACAACACCCAAAAGAGCCTAACCCATCACAACACACAAAAGAGCCTAACCCATCACAACACCCACAATACCCAAACCCATCACCCCTAACCCATCACAACACCCCAAATCCCCTAACCCATCACAACACCCCTAACCCATCACAACACCCCAAATACCCTAACCCATCACAACACCCAAATACCCCAACCCATCACCCAAAATACCCTAACCCATCAAAACACCCACAATACACTAACCCATCACAACACCCAAAATACCCTAACCCATTACAACACCCACAATGCCCTAACCCATCACAACACCCACAATACCCCTAACCCATCACAACACCCCAAATACCCTAACCCATCACCACAAAATACCTATCACCCATCCCACATCACCCAAAAGAGCCTAACCCATCACAACACACAAGAGCCTAACCCATCACAACACCCACAAATACCCAAACCCATCACCCTAACCCCTATCACAACACCCCAAATCCCCTAACCCATCACAACACCCCTAACCCATCACAACACCCCAAATACCCTAACCCATCACAACACCCAAAATACCCTAACCCATCACAACACCCCTAACCCATCACAACACCCCTAACCCATCACAACACCCCAAATACCCTAACCCATCACAACACCCAAAATACCCTAACCCATCACAACACCCAAAACACCCTAACCCATCACAACACCCAAATACCCCTAATCCATCACAACACCCAAAATACACCTCACCCATCATAACACCCAAGAGCCTAACCCATCACAACACCCAAAATACCCAAACCCATCACAACACCCAAAATACCCTAACCCATCACAACACCCAAAATACACTAACCCATCACAACACCCCTAACATATCACAACACCCACAATACCCTAACCCATCACAACAACCAAAATAACCTAACCCATTACAAAACACCCAAAATAACCTAACCCATCACAACACCCAAAATACCCCTAATCCATCACAACACCCAAAATACACCTCACCCATCATAACACCCAAGAGCCTAACCCATCACAACACCCAAAATACCCACACCCATCACAACACCCAAAATACCCTAACCCATCACAACACCCAAAATACACTAACCCATCACAACACCCCTAACATATCACAACACCCAAAATACCCAAACCCATCACAACAACCAAAATAACCTAACCCATCACAAAACACCCAAAATAACCTAACCCATCACAACACCCAAAATACCCCTAATCCATCACAACACCCAAAATACACCTCACCCATCATAACACCCAAGAGCCTAACCCATCACAACACCCAAATACCCACACCCATCACAACACCCAAAATACCCAACCCATCACAACACCCAAAATACACTAACCCATCACAACACCCCTAACATATCACAACACCCAAAATACCCTAACCCATCACAACAACCAAAATAACCTAACCCATTACAAAACACCCAAAATAACCTAACCCATCACAACACCCAAAATACCCCTAATCCATCACAACACCCAAAATACCCTAACCCATCATAACACCCAAGAGCCTAACCCATCACAACACCCACAATACCCACACCCATCACAACACCCAAAATACCCTAACCCATCACAACACCCAAAATACCCTAACCCATCACAACACCCAAATATCACAACACCCACAATACCCTAACCCATCACAACAACCAAAATAACCCATTACAAAACACCCAAAATAACCTAACCCATCACAACACCCAAAATACCCCTAATCCATCACAACACCCAAAATACACTAACCCATCACAACACCAAGAGCCTAACCCATCACAACACCCAAAATACCCTAACCCATCACAACACCCCTAACATATCACAACACCCACAATACCAAACCCATCACAACAACCAAAATAACCTAACCCATTACAAAACACCCAAAATAACCTAACCCATCACAACACCCAAAATACCCCTAATCCATCACAACACCCAAAATACACCTCACCCATCATAACACCCAAGAGCCTAACCCATCACAACACCCAAAATACCCTAACCCATCACAACACCCAACATACCCTAACCCATCACAACACCCAAAATACTCTAACCCATCACCTCTAACACATCACAACATCACAACACCCCAAACACCACAACCCATCACAAGTAACACCCCCAACCTATCACAACACCCCAAACCAACCGAACCCATCACAAGCAACACCCAAAATACACTAACCCATCACAAGTAACACCCAAAACCCCACAACCCATCTCATCAATACCCCTAACCAACCGAACCCATCACAAGCAACACCCAAAATACCCTAAGCCATCACAACACCCAAATACCCTAACCCATCACAACACCCAAAATACCCCTAATCGATCACAACACCCAAAATAACCCTAACTCATCACAACACCCAAAATAACACCCAAAATACCCCTAACCCATCACAACACCCAAAATACCCTAACCCATCATAACACCCAAAAGCCTAACCCATCACAACACCCACAACCATCACAACACCCAAAATACCCCTCACCAATCACAACACCAAAATAGCCTAACCCATCACAACACACAAAAGAGCCTAACCCATCACAACACACCCAAAATAGCCTAACCCATCACAACACACAAAAGAGCCTAACCCATCACAACACCCACAATACCCAAACCCATCACCCCTAACCCATTACAACACCCCAAATACCCTAACCCATCACAACACCCAAAATACCCTAACCCATCACAACACCAAATACCCTAACCCATCACAACACCCAAAATACCCAACCATCACAACAAACATACCCTAACCCATCACAACACCCAACATACTCTAACCCATCACCTCTAACACATCACAACATCACAACACCCCAAACCCCACAACACCCCAAACACCACAACCCATCACAAGTAACACCCCAACCTATCACAACACCCCAAACCAACCGAACCCATCACAAGCAAATCACCCAAAATACACTAACCCATCACAAGTAACACCCAAAACCCCACAACCCATCTCATGTAATACCCCTAACCAACCGAACCCATCACAAGCAACACCCAAAATACCCTAAGCCATCACAACACCCACAATACCCTAACCCATCACAACACCCAAAATACCCTAATCGATCACAACACCCAAAATACCCTCACCCATCACAACACCCAAAATACCTCTAACCCATCATAACACCCAAGAGCCTAACCCATCACAACACCCACAACCATCACAACACCCAAAATACCCCTCACCAATCACAACACCAAAAAGAGCCTAACCCATCACAACACACAAAAGAGCCTAACCCATCACAACACACAAAAGAGCCTAACCCATCACAACACAAAAAGAGCCTAACCCATCACAACACCCACAATACCCAAACCCAAACCCCTAACCCATTACAACACCCCAAAAGACCCTAACCATCACAACACCCAAAATACCCTAACCCATCACCTCTAACACATCACAACATCACAACACCCCAAACCCCACAACCCATCACAAGTAACACCCCAACCTATCACAACACCCCAAACCAACCCCTAACCCATCACAAGCAACACCAAAATACACTAACCCATCACAACACCCAAAATACCCTAACCCATCACAACACCCACAATACCCTAACCCATCACAACACCCAAAATACCCTAACCCATCACAACACCTAACCCTTCACAACCCCTAACCCATCACAACACCCAAAATACCCCAACCCATCACAACACCCAAAATACCCAACCCATCACCCAAAATACACAACCCATCAACACCCCTAACCCATCACAACACCCAAAATACCCTAACCCATCACAACACCCAAAATACCTAACCCATCACAACACCCAAAATACCCTAACCCATCACAACACCCAAAATAACCTAACCCATCACAACACCCAAAATAACCTAACCAATCACAACACCCAAAATACCCAAACCCATCACAACACCCAAAATACCCAAACCCATCACCCAAAATATCCCTAACCCATCACAACACCCAAAATACCCAAACCCATCACCCAAAATACTCAAACCCATCACAACACCCAAAATACCCTAACCCATCACAACACCCAAAATACCCTAACCCATCACAACACCCAAAATACCCTAACCCATCACCCCAAACCCATCACAACACCCCAAACACCACAACGCCAAAAATACCCTAACCCATCACCCCTAACCCATCACAACACCCCAAATACCCTAACCCATCAAAACACCCAAAATACCCTAACCCATCACAACACCCAAAATACCCTAACCCATCACAACACCCCTAACCCAACACCACAAATACACTAACCCATCACCCAAATTACCCAAACCCATCACAACACCCAAAATACCCTAATCCATCACCCCTAACACCCAAAATACCCTAACCCATCACAACACCCCTAACCCAACACCCCCATCACAACACCCAAAATACCCTAACCTATCACAACACCCAAAATATCCCTCACCCATCACAACACCCAAAATACCCTAACCAATCACAACACCCATAACCCATCACAACACCCAAAATACCATGCTATCACAACACCCAAAATATCCTCACCCATCACAACACCCAAAATACCCTAACCCATCACAACACCCATAACCCATCACAACACCCAAAAGAGCCTAACCCATCACAACACCCAAAATACACAAACCCATCACCCAAAAACCCAAACCCATCACAACACCCACAATACCCTCACCCATCACAACACCCAAAATATCCAAAACACCCAAAATTCACAACACCCACAATACCCTAACCCATCACCCAAAATACCCTAAACCATCACAACACCCAAAATACCCTAACCCATCACAATACCGCTAACCCATCACAACACCCTAAATACCCTAACCCATCACAACACCCAAAATGCCCCTAACCCATCACAACACCCAAATAGTGCAAACCCATCACAACACCCAAAATAGCCCTAACCCATCACAACACCCAAAATAGCCCTAACCCATCACAACACCCCTAACCCATCACCCAAAATATCCCAAACCCATCACAACACCCAAAATACCCTAATCCATCACAACACCCAAAATACCCTAACCCATCACAACACCCAAAATACTGTAACCCATCACAACACCCAAAATACCCCTAATCCATCACAACACCCCTAACCCATCACAACACCCACACCCATCACAACACCCACAATACCCTAACCCATCACCCAAAATACCCTAAAAATCACAACACCCAAAATACCCTAACCCATCACAATACCGCTAACCCATCACAACACCCAAAATACCCTAACCCATCACAACACCCAAAATGCCCTAACCCATCACAACACCCATCAAATAGTGCAAACCCATCACAACACCCAAAATAGCCCTAACCCATCACAACACCCAAAATAGCCCTAACCCATCACAACACCCCTAACCCATCACCCAAATTACCCAAACCCATCACAACACCCAAAATACCCTAATCCATCACCCCTAACACCCAAAATACCCTAACCCATCACAACACCCAAAATACTGTAACCCATCACAACACCCAAAATACCCCTAATCCATCACAACACCCCTAACCCATCACAACACCCACACCATCACAACACCCACAATACCCTAACCCATCACCCAAAATACCCTAAACCATCACAACACCCAAAATACCCTAACCCATCACAATACCGCTAACCCATCACAACACCCTAAATACCCTAACCCATCACAACACCCAAAATGCCCCTAACCCATCACAACACCCAAAATAGTGCAAACCCATCACAACACCCAAAATAGCCCTAACCCATCACAACACCCAAAATAGCCCTAACCCATCACAACACCCCTAACCCATCACCCAAATTACCCAAACCCATCACAACACCCAAAATACCCTAATCCATCACCCCTAACACCCAAAATACCCTAACCCATCACAACACCCAAAATACCCTAACCAATCACAACACCCATAACCCATCACAACACCCAAAATAGCCTAACCCATCACAACACCCAAAATACCCTAAACCATCACAACACCCCTAACCCAACACAACACCCAAAATACCCAAACCCATCACAACACCCAAAATACCCCTAACCTATCACCCCTGACCCATCACAACACCCCTAACACCACAACCCATCACAACACCCAAAATACTCTAACCCATCACAACACCCAAAATACTCTAACCCATCACAACACCCAAAATACCCTAACCCATCACAACACCCAAAACCTAACCCATCACAAGTAACACCCCAAACCAACCAAATCCATCACTTGCAACACCCCAACCTATCACAACACCCCTAAACAACCGAACCCATCACTAGCAACACCCACAATACCCTAACCCATCACCCCTCACACATCACAACACCCCAAATATCCAAACCATCACAACATCCAAAATACCCTAACCCATCATAACACCCAAAAAGCCTAACCCATCATAACACCCAATATACCCAAAACCATCACAACACCCCAAATACCCTAACCAATCACCCCTAACCCATCACAACACCCAAAATAACACCCTAACTCAACACAAAACCCAAAATACCCTCACCCATCACAACACCCAAAATACCCTAACCCATCACAACACCCCTTACCCATCACAACACCCAAAATAACACCCTAACTCAACACAAAACCCAAAATACCCCCATAACCCATCACAACACCCAAAATAACCCAAACCCATCACAACACCCATAAAACCCAAATCCATCACAACACGCAAAATACTCCTCACCCATCACAACACCAAAAGGACCCTAACCATCACAACACCCCCAAAAAGTACCCTAACCCATCACAACACCCAAAATACCACTACCCCATGACAGAACCCCAACCACCTTAACCCATCACCAGCAACACCCCAACCCGTCACCAGCAACACCCCAACCAGTCACCAGCAACGCCATCAACCCGTCACCAGCAACGCCCCAACCCGTCTCCAGCAACACCCCAACCATCCTAAACTGTCACCAGCAACACCCCAACCCGTCACCAGCAACACCCTAACCATCCTAAACTGTCACCAGCAACACCCCAACCCGTCACCAGCAACAACCCAACCACCCCAACCAGTCACCAGCAACACCCCAACCCGTCACCAGCAACACCCCAACCCGTCACCAGCAACAACCCAACCACCCCAACCAGTCACCAGCAACACCCCAACCCGTCTCCAGCAACACCCCAACCCGACGGGTTGTCACCAGCAACACCGCCCCCAACCCATCACCAGCAACACCCCAACCACCCAACAGCAACACCCCAACCAGTCACCAGCAACACCCCAACCCGTCACCAGCAACGCCCCCAACCCCAACAGCAACGCCCCAACCTCACCAGCAACGCCGCAACCCGTCACCAGCAACGCCCCAACCCGTCACCAGCAACGCCCAACCCGTCACCAGCAACATCCTAAACCGTCACCAGAAACAGCCCAACCACCCCAACCCGTCACCAGCAACGCCCCAACCCGTCACCAGCAACGCCCCAACCCGTCACCAGCAACACCCCAACCCGTCACCAGCAACACCCCAACCACCCCAACAGCAACACAACAACCCGTCACCAGCAACGCCCTAACCCGTCACCAGCAACGCCCCAACCGTCACCAGCAACACCCCAACCCGTCACCAGCAACACCAAAACCCGTCACCAGCAAAGCCCCAACCCGTCACCAGCAACGCCCCAACCCGTCACCAGCAACGCCCAACCCGTCACCAGCAACGCCCCAACCCGTCACCAGCAACGCCCCAACCCGTCACCAGCAACGCCTAAACCCGTCACCAGCAACGCCAAAACCCGTCACCAGCAAAGCCCCAACCCGTCACCAGCAAAGCCCCAACCCGTCACCAGCAACGCCCCAACCCGTCACCAGCAACGCCCCAACCCGTCACCAGCAACGCCCAACCAGTCACCAGCAACGCCCAACCCGTCACCAGCAACGCCCCAACCAGTCACCAGCAACGCCCCAACCATCCTAACCTGTCACCAGCAACACCCTAACCCGTCACCAACAACACCCTAACCCGTCACCAGCAACACCCCAACCCGTCACCAGCAACAACCCAACCACCCCAACCAGTCACCAGCAACACCCCAACCCGTCACCAGCAACACCCCAACCCGTCTCCAGCAACACCCCAACCACCCCAACCCAACCACCCCAACCAGTCTCCAGCAACACCCCAACCCGTCACCAGCAACAACCCAACCACCCCAACCAGTCACCAGCAACACCCCAACCCGTCTCCAGCAACACCCCAACCCGCCTCCAGCAACACCCCAACCACCCCAACCCAACCACCCCAACCAGTCACCAGCAACACCCCAACCCGTCTCCAGCAACACCCCAACCCGTCTCCAGCAACACCCCAACCCGTCTCCAGCAACACCCCAACCCGTCTCCAGCAACACCCCAACCCGTCTCCAGCAACACCCCAACCACCCCAACCCGTCTCCAGCAACACCGCAGCCCGTCTCCAGCAACACCCCAACCCATCACCAGCAACGCCCAACCCGTCACCAGCAACGCCCCCAACCCGTCACCAGCAACACCCCAACCAGTCACCAGCAACATCCCAACCACCCCAACAGCAACACAACAACCCATCACCAGCAACGCCTAACAAGTCACCAGCAACGCCCAACCCGTCACCAGCAACGCCCAACCCGTCACCAGCAACGCCCAAACCCGTCACCAGCAACGCCCCAACCCGTCACCAGCAAAGCCCCAACCCGTCACCAGCAACGCCCCAACCCGTCACCAGCAACGCCCCAACCCGTCACCAGCAACGCCCCAACCATCCTAACCCGTCACCAGCAACACCCTAACCCGTCACCAGCAACACCCTAACCCATCACCAGCAACACCCCAACCCGTCACCAGCAACACCCCAACCCGTCACCAGCAACAACCCCAACCAGTCACCAGCAACACCCCAACCCGCTCCCAGCAACACCCCAACCCGCTTCCAGCAACACCCCAACCCGTCTCCAGCAACACCCCAACCCGTCACCAGCAACACCCCAACCACCCCAACCCGTCACCAGCAACACCCCAACCCGCTCTCCAGCAACACCCCAACCACCCCAACCCGTCTCCAGCAACACCCCAACCACACCAACCCTTCTCCAGCAACACCCCAACCCGTCTCCAGCAACACCCCAACCACCCCAACCCGTCTCCAGCAACACCCCAACCCGTCTCCAGCAACACCCCAACCATCCTAAACTGTCACCAGCAACACCCTAACCCGTCACAAGCAACACCCTAACCCGTCACCAGCAACACCCCAACCCGTCACCAGCAACACCCCAACCACCCCAACCAGTCACCAGCAACACCCCAACCCGTCACCAGCAACACCCCAACCCGTCACCAGCAACACCCCAACCACCCCAACCCGTCTCCAGCAACACCCCAACCACCCCAACCCGTCACCAGCAACACCCCAACCCGTCTCCAGCAACACCCCAACCATCCTAAACTGTCACCAGCAACACCCTAACCCGTCACCAGCAACACCCTAACCCGTCACCAGCAACACCCCAACCCGTCACCAGCAACAACCCAACCACCCCAACCAGTCACCAGGAACACCCCAACCCGTCACCAGCAACACCCCAACCCGTCACCAGCAACACCCCAACCACCCCAACCCGCCTCCAGCAACACCCCAACCACCCCAACCCGTCTCCAGCAACACCCCAACCCGTCTCCAGCAACACCCCAACCCGTCACCAGCAACACCCCAACCACCCCAACCCGTCTCAGCAACACCCCAACCACCCCAACCCGTCTCCAGCAACACCCCAACCCGTCTCCAGCAACACCCCAACCATCCTAAACTGTCACCAGCAACACCCTAACCCGTCACAAGCAACACCTAACCCGTCACCAGCAACACCCCAACCCGTCACCAGCAACAACCCAACCACCCCAACCAGTCACCAGGAACACCCCAACCCGTCTCCAGCAACACCCCAACCCGTCACCAGCAACACCCCAACCACCCCAACCCGTCTCCAGCAACACCCCAACCACCCCAACCCGTCTCCAGCAACACCCCAACCCGTCTCCAGCAACACCCCAACCCGTCACCAGCAACACCCCAACCACCCCAACCCGTCACCAGCAACACCCCAACCACCCCAACCCGTCTCCAGCAACACCCCAACCCGTCTCCAGCAACACCCCAACCCGTCTCCAGCAACACCCCAACCCGTCCCAGCAACACCCCAACCTGTCACCAGCAACACCCTAACCCTTCACCAGCAACACCCTAACCCTTCACCAGCAACACCCAAACTGTCATCAGCAACACCCTAACCCGTCACCAGCAACACCGTAACCCGTCACCAGAAACACCCCAACCATCCTAAACTGTCACTAGCAACACCCCAACCCGTCACCAGCAACACCCCAACCCGTCACCAGCAACACCCCAACCACCCCAACCTGTCACTAGCTACACCCTAACCCGTCACCAGCAACACCCCAACCACCTCACCAGTCACCAGCAACACCCCAACCACCTAACCCGTCACCAGCAACACCCCAACCCGTCACCAGAAACACCCTAACCCGTCACCAGCAACACCCCAACCCGTCACCAGCAACGCCCCAACCCGTCACCAGCAACACCCCAACCCGTCACCAGCAACGCCCCAACCCGTCACCAAACGCCCCAACCACCCCAACAGCAACACCCCAACCAGTCACCAGCAACGCCCCAACCCGTCACCAGCAACGCCCAACCCGTCTCCAGCAACACCCAACCATCCTAAACTGTCACCAGCAACACCTAACCCGTCACCAGCAACACCCTAACCCGTCACCAGCAACACCCCAACCCGTCACCAGCAACAACCCAACCACCCCAACCAGTCACCAGCAACACCCCAACCCGTCTCCAGCAACACCCCAACCCGACGGGTTGTCACCAGCAACGCCCCAACCCGTCACCAGCAACACCCCAACCACCCCAACAGCAACACCCCAACCAGTCACCAGCAACACCCCAACCCGTCACCAGCAACGCCCCAACCCGTCACCAGCAACGCCCCAACCCGTCACCAGCAACGCCCCAACCCGTCACCAGCAACATCCTAAACCGTCACCAGAAACAGCCCAACCACCCCAACCTGTCACCAGCAACACCCCAACCCGTCACCAGCAACACCCTAACCCGTCACCAGCAACACCCTAACCCGTCACCAGCAACACCCCAACCACCTCAACCCGTCACCAGCAACACCCCAACCCGTCACCAGCAACACCCCAACCCGTCACCAGCAACACCCTAACCTGTCACCAGCAACACCCTAACCCGTCACCAGCAACACCCCAACCCGTCACCAGCAACAACAACCACCCCAACCAGTCACCAGCAACAACCCAACCCGTCACCAGCAACACCCAACCCGTCTCCAGCAACACCCCAACCCGTCACCAGCAACACCCCAACCACCCCAACCCATCTCCAGCAACACCCCAACCACCCCAACCCGTCTCCAGCAACACCCCAACCCGTCCCAACAACACCAACATCCTAACTGTCACCAGCAACGCCCCAACCCGTCACCAGCAACACCCCAACCCGTCACCAGCAACAACCCAACCACCCCAACCAGCACCAGCAACAACCCAACCCGTCTCCAGCAACGCCCCAACCCGTCTTCAGCAACACCCCAACCCGTCACCAGCAACACCCCAACCACCCCAACCCGTCTCCAGCAACACCCCAACCACCCCAACCCGCCTCTCCAGCAACACCCCAACCCGTCTCCAACAACACCCCAACCATCCTAAACTGTCACCAGCAACACCCCTAACCCGTCACCAGCAACGCCCCCAACCCGTCACCAGCAACGCCCCAACCCGTCACCAGCAACACCCCAACCAGTCACCAGCAACACCCCAACCACCCCAACAGCAACACAACAACCCGTCACCAGCAACGCCCCAACCCGTCACCAGCAACGCCCCAACCCCTCACCAGCAACGCCCCAACCGTCACCAGCAACGCCCCAACCCGTCACCAGCAACGCCCCAACCCGTCACCAGCAACGCCCCAACCCGTCACCAGCAACACCAAAACCCGTCACCAGCAACCCAAAACCCGTCACCAGCAAAGCCCCAACCAGTCACCAGCAAAGCCCCAACCCGTCACCAGCAACACCCCAACCCGTCACCAGCAACGCCCAACCCGTCACCAGCAACGCCCCTAACCAGTCACCAGCAACACCCCAACCAGTCACCAGCAACGCCCCAACCATCCTAACCTGTCACCAGCAACACCCTAACCCGTCACCAACAACACCCCAACCCGTCACCAGCAACACCCCAACCCGTCACCAGCAACAACCCAACCACCCCAACCAGCACCAGCAACACCCCAACCCGTCTCCAGCAACACCCCAACCCGTCTCCAGCAACACCCCAACCACCCCAACCCAACCACCCCAACCAGTCTGCAGCAACACCCCAACACGTCTCCAGCAACACCCCAACCCGTCTCCAGCAACACCCCAACCCGTCTCCAGCAACACCGCAACCCGTCTCCAGCAACACCCCAACCCGTCTCCAGCAACACCCCAACCATCCTAAACTGTCACCAGCAACACCCTAACCGATCACCAGCAACACCCTAACCCGTCACCAGCAACACCCCAACCCGTCACCAGCAACAACCCAACCACCCCAACCCGTCACCAGCAACACCCCCAACCCGTCTCCAGCAACACCCCAACCCGTCTCCAGCAACACCCCAACCATCCTAAACTGTCACCAGCAACACCCTAACCGATCACCAGCAACACCCTAACCCGTCACCAGCAACACCCCAACCCGTCACCAGCAACAACCCAACCACCCCAACCCGTCACCAGCAACACCCCAACCCGTCTCCAGCAACACCCCAACCCGTCTCCAGCAACACCCCAACCATCCTAAACTGTCACCAGCAACACCCTAACCGATCACCAGCAACACCCTAACCCGTCACCAGCAACACCCCAACCCGACACCAGCAACAACCCAACCACCCCAACCCGTCACCAGGAACACCCCAACCCGTCTCCAGCAACACCCCAACCCGTCTCCAGCAACACCCCAACCCGTCTCCAGCAACACCCAACCACCCCAACCCGTCTCCAGCAACACCCCAACCACCCCAACCCGTCTCCAGCAACACCCCAACCCGTCTCCAGCAACACCCCAACCCGTCTCCAGCAACACCCCAACCACCCCAACCAGTCTCCAGCAACACCGCAACCCGTCTCCAGCAACACCCCAACCCATCTCCAGCAACACCCCAACCATCCTAAACTGTCACCAGCAACACCCTAACCCGTCACCAGCAACACCCCAACCCGTCACCAGCAACACCCCAACCCGTCACCAGCAACAACCCAACCACCCCAACCCGTCACCAGGAACACCCCAACCCGACTCCAGCAACACCCCAACCCGTCTCCAGCAACACCCCAACCCGTCACCAGCAACACCCCAACCCGTCACCAGCAACACCCCAACCCGTCACCAGCAACACCCCAACCACACCAACCCGTCTCCAGCAACACCCCAACCAACCCAACCCGTCTCCAGCAACACCCCAACCCGTCACCAGCAACACCCCAACCACCCCAACCCGTCTCCAGCAACACCCCAACCACCCCAACCCGTCTCCAGCAACACCCCAACCCGTCTCCAGCAACACCCCAACCCGTCACCAGCAACACCCCAACCACCCCAACCCGTCACCAGCAACACCCCAACCACCCCAACCCGTCTCCAGCAACACCCCAACCCGTCACCAGCAACACCCCAACCACCCCAACCCGTCACCAGCAACACCCCAACCACCCCAACCCGTCTCCAGCAACACCCCAACCCGTCTCCAGCAACACCCCAACCATCCTAAACTGTCACCAGCAACGCCCCCAACCCGTCTCCAGCAACACCCCAACCCATCTCCAGCAACACCCCAACCATCCTAAACTGTCACCAGCAACACCCTAACCCGTCACCAGCAACACCCAACCCGTCACCAGCAACACCCCAACCCGTCACCAGCAACAACCCAACCACCCCAACCCGTCACCAGGAACACCCCAACCCGACTCCAGCAACACCCCAACCCGCTCCAGCAACACCCCAACCCGTCTCCAGCAACACCCCAACCCGTCACCAGCAACACCCCAACCCGTCACCAGCAACACCCCAACCACACCAACCCGTCTCCAGCAACACCCCAACCAACCCAACCCGTCTCCAGCAACACCCCAACCCGTCACCAGCAACACCCCAACCACCCCAACCCGTCTCCAGCAACACCCCAACCACCCCAACCCGTCTCCAGCAACACCCCAACCCGTCTCCAGCAACACCCCAACCCGTCACCAGCAACACCCCAACCACCCCAACCCGTCTCCAGCAACACCCCAACCACCCCAACCCGCTCTCCAGCAACACCCCAACCCGTCACCAGCAACACCCCAACCACCCCAACCCGGCTCCAGCAACACCCCAACCACCCCAACCCGTCTCCAGCAACACCCCAACCCGTCTCCAGCAACACCCCAACCATCCTAAACTGTCACCAGCAACGCCCCAACCCGTCACCAGCAACGCCCCAACCCGTCACCAGCAACGCCCCAACCCGTCACCAGCAACACCCCAACCAGTCACCAGCAACACCCCAACCACCCCAACAGCAACACAACAACCCGTCACCAGCAACGCCCCAACCCGTCACCAGCAACGCCCAACCGTCACCAGCAACGCCCCAACCGGTCACCAGCAACGCCCCAACCCGTCACCAGCAACGCCAAACCCGTCACCAGCAAAGCCCCAACCCGCACCAGCAACGCCCCAACCCGTCACCAGCAACGCCCCAACCCGTCACCAGCAACGCCCAACCCGTCACCAGCAACGCTAAAACCCGTCACCAGCAACGCCAAAACCCGTCACCAGCAACGCCCTAACCCGTCACCAGCAAAGCCCCAACCAGTCACCAGCAAAGCACCAACCCGTCACCAGCAACGCCTAACTAGCAACGCCCTAACCGGGTCACCAGCAACACCCCAACCCGTCACCAGCAACGCCTAAAACCCGTCACCAGCAAAGCCCCAACCCGTCACCAGCAACGCCCCAACCCGCTCCAGCAACACCCCAACCCGTCTCCAGCAACACCCCAACCCGTCTCCAGCAACACCCCAACCCGTCACCAGCAACACCCCAACCACCCCAACCCGTCTCCAGCAACACCCAAACCCGTCTCCAGCAACACCCCAACCACCCCAACCCGTCACCAGCAACACCCCAACCACACCAACCTGTCTCCAGCAACACCCCAACCCGTCTCCAGCAACACCCCAACCACCCCAACCCGCTCCAGCAACACCCCAACCCGCCTCCAGCAACACCCCAACCATCCTAAACTGTCACCAGCAACACCCTAACCCGTCACCAGCAACACCCTAACCCGTCACCAGCAACACCCCAACCCGTCACCAGCAACAACCCAACCACCCCAACCAGTCACCAGGAACACCCCAACCCGTCTCCAGCAACACCCCAACCCGTCACCAGCAACACCCCAACCACCCCAACCTTGTCTCCAGCAACACCCCAACCACCCCAACCCGTCTCCAGCAACACCCCAACCCGTCTCCAGCAACACCCCAACCCGTCACCAGCAACACCCCAACCACCCCAACCCGTCTCCAGCAACACCCCCAACCACCCCAACCCGTCTCCAGCAACACCCCAACCCGTCTCCAGCAACACCCCAACCCGTCTCCAGCAACACCCCAACCCGTCTCCAGCAACACCCCAACCTGTCACCAGCAACACCCTAACCCTTCACCAGCAACACCCCAACCCTTCACCAGCAACACCCTAAACTGTCATCAGCAACACCCTAACCCGTCACCAGCAACACCGTAACCCGTCACCAGAAACACCCCAACCATCCTAAACTGTCACTAGCAACACCCCAACCCGTCACCAGCAACACCCCAACCCGTCACCAGCAACACCCCAACCACCCCAACCTGTCACTAGCTACACCCTAACCCGTCACCAGCAACACCCCAACCACCTCAACCCGTCACCAGCAACACCCCAACCACCTCAACCCGTCACCAGCAACACCCCAACCCGTCATCAGAAACACCCTAACCCGTCACCAGCAACGCCCCAACCCGTCACCAGCAACGCCCCCAACCCGTCACCAGCAACGCCCAACCCGTCACCAGCAACGCCCCAACCCGTCACCAGCAACGCCCCAACCACCCCAACAGCAACACCCCAACCAGTCACCAGCAACGCCCCAACCCGTCACCAGCAACGCCCAACCCGTCTCCAGCAACACCCCAACCATCCTAAACTGTCACCAGCAGCACCCTAACCCGTCACCAGCAACACCCTAACCCGTCACCAGCAACACCCCAACCCGTCACCAGCAACAACCCAACCACCCCAACCAGTCACCAGCAACACCCCAACCCGTCTCCAGCAACACCCCAACCCGACGGGTTGTCACCAGCAACGCCCCAACCCGTCACCAGCAACACCCCAACCACCCCAACAGCAACACCCCAACCAGTCACCAGCAACACCCCAACCCGTCACCAGCAACGCCCAACCCGTCACCAGCAACGCCCCAACCCGTCACCAGCAACGCCCAACCCGTCACCAGCAACATCCTAAACCGTCACCAGAAACAGCCCAACCACCCCAACCTGTCACCAGCAACACCCCAACCCGTCACCAGCAACACCCCAACCCGTCCCCAGCAACACCCCAACCCGACCCCAGCAACACCCTAACCCGTTACCAGCAACACCCTAACCCGTCATCAGCAACACCCCAACCATCCTAACCCCTCACCAGCAACACCCTAACCCCTCACCAGCAACACCCCAACCCCTCACCAGCAACACCCTAACCCGTCACCAGCAACACCCTAACCCGTCACCAGCAACACCCTAACCCCTCACCAGCAACACCCCAACCCCTCACCAGCAACACCCTAACCCGTCACCAGCAACACCCTAACCCGTCACCAGCAACACCCCAACCATTCACCAGCAACACCCCAACCCGTCACCAGCAACAACCCAACCCGTCGCCAGCAACACCCCAACCCGTCCCCAGCAACACCCCAACCCGTCCCCAGCAACACCCTAACCCGTTACCAGCAACACCCTAACCCTCCTAACCCCTCACCAGCAACACCCTAACCCCTCACCAGCAACACCCTAACCCGTCACCAGCAACACCCTAACCCGTCACCAGCAACACCCTAACCCCTCACCAGCAACACCCCAACCCCTCACCAGCAACACCCTAACCCGTCACCAGCAACACCCTAACCCGTCACCAGCAACACCCCAACCATTCACCAGCAACACCCCAACCCGTCACCAGCAACAACCCAACCCGTCGCCAGCAACACCCCAACCCGTCCCCAGCAACACCCCAACCCGTCCCCAGCAACACCCCAACCATCCTAAACTGTCACCAGCAACACCCTAACCCGTTACCAGCAACACCCTAACCCTCCTAACCCCTCACCAGCAACACCCTAACCCCTCACCAGCAACACCCTAACCCCTCACCAGCAACACCCTAACCCCTCACCAGCAACACCCCAACCCCTCACCAGCAACACCCTAACCCGTCACCAGCAACACCCCAACCAGTCACCAGCAACACCCCAACCAGTCACCAGCAACACCCTAACCCGTCACCAGCAACACCCCAACCAGTCACCAGCAACACCCCAACCCGCAACACCCCATCCCGTCTCCAGCAACACCCCAACCCGTCTCCAGCAACACCCCAACCCGTCTCCAGCAACACCCCAACCCGTCTCCAGCAACACCCCACCCCGTCCCCAGCAACACCCCAACCATCCTAAACTGTCACCAGCAACACCCCAACCATCCTAAACTGTCACCAGCAACACCCTAACCCGTTACCAGCAACACCCTAACCCTCCTAACCCCTCACCAGCAACACCCCAACCCCTCACCAGCAACACCCTAACCCGTCATCAGCAACACCCCAACCAGTCACCAGCAACACCCCAACCCGCAACACCCCATCCCGTCACCAGCAACACCCCAACCAGTCACCAGCAACACCCCAACCCGCAACACCCCATCCCGTCTCCAGCAACACCCCATCCCGTCTCCAGCAACACCCCAACCCGTCTCCAGCAACACCCCAACCCGTCTCCAGCAACACCCCAACCCGTCTCCAGCAACACCCCAACCCGTCTCCAGCAACACCCCAACCCGTCTCCAGCAACACCCCAACCCGTCTCCAGCAACACCCCAACCCGTCTCCAGCAACACCCCAACCCGCAACACCCCAACCCGCAACACCCCAACCCGTTTCCAGCAACACCCCAACCCGTCTCCAGCAACACCCCAACCATCCTAAACTGTCACCAGCAACACCCGAACCCGTCACCAGCAACACCCCAACCACCCCAACAGCAACACCCCAACCCGATACAAGCAACAACCCAACCACCCCAACCAGTCACCAGCAACACCCCAACCCGTCCCCAGCAACACCCCAACCCGTCCCCAGCAACACCCCAACCCGTCCCCAGCAACACCCCAACCCGTCCCCAGCAACACCCCAACCATCCTAAACTGTCACCAGCAACACCCTAACCCGTTAACCAGCAACACCCTAACCAGTCATCAGCAACACCCCAACCATCCAACCCGTTAACCAGCAACACTATCCAGTCATCAGCAACACCCCAACCATCCTAACCCCTCACCAGCAACACCCTAACCCGTCACCAGCAACACCCTAACCCGTCACCAGCAACACCCTAACCCGTCACCAGCAACACCCCTACCAGTCACCAGCAACACCCCAACCCGTCACCAGCAACAACCCAACCACCCCGACCCGTCACCAGCAACACCCCAACCCGCAACACCACAACCCGTCTCCAGCAACACCCCAACCCGTCTCCAGCAACACCCCAACCCGTCTCCAGCAACACCCCAACCCGTCTCCAGCAACACCCCAACCCGTCTCCAGCAACACCCCAACCCGCAACACCCCAACCCGCAACACCCCAACCCGCAACACCCCAACCCGCAACACCCCAACCCGTCTCCAGCAACACCCCAACCCGTCTCCAGCAACACCCCAACCCGTCTCCAGCAACACCCCAACCCGTCTCCAGCAACACCCCAACCCGTCTCCAGCAACACCCGAACCACGTCTCCAGCAACACCCGAACCCGTCACCAGCAACACCCCAACCACCCCAACAGCAACACCCCAACCCGTCACCAGCAACGCCCCCAACCCGACACAAGCAACAACCCAACCACCCCAACCAGTCACCAGCAACGCCCCAACCCGTCACCAGCAACGCCCAACCCGTCACCAGCAACACCCCAACCAGCCCAACAGCAACACCCCAACCCGTCACCAGCAACACCCCAACCCGTCACCAGCAACACCCCAACCCGTCACAAGCAACAACCCAACCACCCCAACCCGTCACCAGCAACGCCCCAACCCGTCACCAGCAACGCCCCCAACCCGTCACCAGCAACGCCCCAACCCGTCACCAGCAACGCCCCAACCCGTCACCAGCAACGCCCCAACCCGTCACCAGCAACGCCCAACCCGTCACCAGCAACGCCCCCAACCCGTCACCAGCAACGCCCCAACCCGTCACCAGCAACGCCCCAACCCGTCACCAGCAACGCCCCAACCCGTCTCCAGCAACGCCCCAACCCGTCTCCAGCAACACCCGAACCCGTCACCAGCAACACCCCAACCACCCCAACAGCAACACCCCAACCCGTCACCAGCAACACCCCAACCCGACACAAGCAACAACCCAACCACCCCAACCAGTCACCAGCAACGCCCCAACCCGTCACCAGCAACGCCCCAACCCGTCACCAGCAACGCCCCAACCCGTCACCAGCAACACCCCAACCCGTCACCAGCAACACCCCAACCCGTCACAAGCAACAACCCAACCGCCCCAACCCGTCACCAGCAACACCCCAACCCGACACAAGCAACACCCCAACCAGCCCAACAGCAACACCCCAACCCGTCACCAGCAACGCCCCAACCCGTCACCAGCAACGCCCCAACCCGTCACCAGCAACGCCCCAACCCGTCACCAGCAACGCCCCAACCCGTCACCAGCAACGCCCAACCCGTCACCAGCAACGCCTAAACCCGTCACCAGCAACGCCCCAACCCGTCACCAGCAACGCCCCAACCCGTCACCAGCAACGCCCCAACCCGTCACCAGCAACGCCCCAACCCGTCACCAGCAACCCCTAACCCGTCACCAGCAACGCCCCAACCACCAGCAACGCCTAACCCGTCTCCAGCAACGCCCCAACCCGTCTCCAGCAACACCCGAACCCGTCACCAGCAACACCCCAACCACCCCAACAGCAACACCCCAACCCGTCACCAGCAACACCCCAACCCGACACAAGCAACAACCCAACCACCCCAACCAGTCACCAGCAACGCCCCAACCCGTCACCAGCAACGCCCCAACCCGTCACCAGCAACGCCCCAACCCGTCACCAGCAACACCCCAACCCGTCACCAGCAACACCCCAACCCGTCACAAGCAACAACCCAACCGCCCCAACCCGTCACCAGCAACACCCCAACCCGACACAAGCAACACCCCAACCAGCCCAACAGCAACACCCCAACCCGTCACCAGCAACGCCCCAACCCGTCACCAGCAACGCCCCAACCCGTCACCAGCAACGCCCCAACCCGTCACCAGCAACGCCCCAACCCGTCACCAGCAACGCCCCAACCCGTCACCAGCAACACCCCAACCCGTCACAAGCAACAACCCAACCGCCCCAACCCGTCACCAGCAACACCCTAACCCGTCACCAGAAACACCCTAACCCGTCACCAGAAACACCCCAACCCGTCGCCAGCACCACCCTAAACTGTCACCAGCAACACTCTAACCCGTCACCAGCAACACTCTAACCCGTCACCAGCAACACTCTAACCCGTCACCAGCAACACCCCAACCCGTCACCAGCAACACCCCAACCCGTCACCAGCAACACCCTAACCCGTCACCAGCAACTCCCTAACCCGTCACCAGCAACACCCTAACCTGTCACCAGCAACACCCTAACCCGTCACCAGCAACATCCCAACCACCCCAACCTGTCACCAGCAACACCCTAACCCGTCACCAGCAACACCCTAACCCGTCACCAGCAACACCCCAACCCGTCACCAGCAACACCCCAACCCGTCACCAGCAACACCCCAACCCGTCACCAGCAACACCCCAACCCGTCACCAGCAACACCCCAACCCGTCACCAGCAACACCCCAACCCGTCACCAGCAACACCCCAACCCGTCACCAGCAACACCCTAACCCGTCACCAGCAACACCCCAACCACCTCAACCCGTCACCAGCAACACCCCAACCCGTCACCAGCAACACCCCAACCCGTCACCAGCAACACCCTAACCCGTCACCAGCAACACCCTAACCCGTCACCAGCAACATCCCAACCACCCCAACCTGTCACCAGCAACACCCTAACCCGTCACCAGCAACACCCCAACCACCTCAACCCGTCACCAGCAACACCCCAACCCGTCACCAGCACCACCCTAAACTGTCACCAGCAACACTCTAACCCGTCACCAGCAAAACCCTAAACTGTCACCAGCAACACCCTAACCCGTCACCAGAAACACCCCAACCATCCTAAACTGTCACCAGCAACACCTCAACCCGTCACCAGCAACACCCAAACCCGTCACCAGCAACACCCCAACCACCTCAACCCGTCACCAGCAACACCCCAACCCGTCACCAGCACCACCCTAAACTGTCACCAGCAACACTCTAACCCGTCACCAGCAAAACCCTAAACTGTCACCAGCAACACCCTAACCCGTCACCAGAAACACCCCAACCATCCTAAACTGTCACCAGCAACACCTCAACCCGTCACCAGCAACACCACAACCCGTCACCAGCAACACCCCAACCATCCTAAACTGTCACCAGCAACACCCCAACCATCCTAAACTGTCACAAGCAACACCCCAACCCGTCTCCAGCAACACCCCAACCCGTCTCCAGCAACACCCCAACCCGCTCTCAGCAACACCCCAACCCGCTCTCCAGCAACACCCCAACCCGTCTCCAGCAACACCCCAACCCGTCTCCAGCAACACCCCAACCCGTCTCCAGCAACACCCCAACCCGTCTCCAGCAACACCCCAACAGCAACACCCCAACCCGTCACCAGCAACAACCCAACCACCCCAACCAGTCTCCAGCAACAACCCAACCACCCCAACCAGTCTCCAGCAACGCCCCAACCCGTCACCAGCAACGCCCCAACCCGTCACCAGCAACGCCCCAACCCGTCACCAGCAACAACCCAACCACCCCAACCCGTCACCAGCAACAACCCAACCATCCCAACCAGTCACCAGCAACGCCCCAACCCATCACCAGCAACGCCCCAACCCGTCAACAGCAACGCCCCAACCCGTCACCAGCAACGCCCCAACACGTCACCAGCAACGCCCCAACCCGTCACCAGCAACATCCTAAACCGTCACCAGCAACACCCCAACCACCCCAACCCGTCACCAGCAACGCCTCAACCCGTCACCAGCAACATCCTAAACCGTCACCAGCAACACCCCAACCACCCCAACCCGTCACCAGCAACGCCCCAACCCGTCACCAGCAACGCCCCAACCCGTCACCAGCAACGCCCCAACCCGTCACCAGCAACGCCCCAACCCGTCACCAGCAACGCCCAACCCGTCACCAGCAACGCCCCAACCCGTCACCAGCAACGCCCCAACCCCCCCAACAGCAACGCCCCAACCCGTCACCAGCAACGCCCCAACCCGTCACCAGCAACGCCTAACCCGTCACCAGCAACGCCTAACCCGTCACCAGCAACGCCCCAACCCGTCACCAGCAACGCCCCAACCCGTCACCAGCAACGCCTAACCCGACACCAGCAACACCCTAACCCGACACCAGCAACACCCTAACCCGACACCAGCAACACCCCAACCCGTCACCAGCAACACCCCAACCACCCTAACCTGTCACCAGCAACACCCTAACCACCCTAACCTGTCACCAGCAACACCCTAACCAGTCATCAGCAACACCCTAAACTGTCATCAGCAACACCCTAACCCGTCACCAGAAACACCCCAACCACCCTAACCTGTCACCAGCAACACCCTAACCAGTCATCAGCAACACCCCAACCCGTCACCAGCAACACCCCAACCCGTCACCAGCAACACCCCAACCCGTCACCAGCAACACCCCAACCCGTCACCAGCAACACCCCAACCCGTCACCAGCAACACCCCAACCCGTCACCAGCAACACCCTAACCCGTCACCAGCAACTCCCTAACCCGTCACCAGCAACACCCTAACCCGTCACCAGCAACATCCCAACCACCCCAACCTGTCACCAGCAACACCCCAACCACCTCAACCCGTCACCAGCAACACCCCAACCCGTCACCAGCACCACCCTAAACTGTCACCAGCAACACTCTAACCAGTCACCAGCAACACCCTAAACTGTTACCAGCAACACCCTAACCCATCACCAGAAACACCCCAACCATCCTAAACTGTCACCAGCAACACCCCAAACCGTCACCAGCAACACCCCAAACCGTCACAAGCAACACCCCAACCCGTCTCCAGCAACACCCTAACCCGTCACCAGAAACACCCCAACCACCCCAACCCGTCACCAGAAACACCCCAACCACCCCAACCCGTCACCAGCAACACCCTAACCCGTCACCAGCAACACCCTAACCCGTCACCAGCAACACCCAACCCGTCACCAGCAACACCCAACCCGTCACCAGCAACACCCCTAACCCGTCACCAGCAACACCCTAACCCGTCACCAGCAACACCCTAACCCGTCACCAGCAACACCCTAACCCGTCACCAGCAACACCCTAACCCGTCACCAGCAACACCCTAACCCGTCACCAGCAACACCTAACCCGTCACCAGCAACACCCTAACCCGTCACCAGCAACACCCTAACCCATCACCAGCAACACCCTAACCCGTCACCAGCAACACCCTAACCCGTCACCAGCAACACCCTAACCCGTCACCAGCAACACCCTAACCCGTCACCAGCAACACCCTAACCCGTCACCAGCAACACCCCAACCACCCTAACCCGTCACCAGCAACACCCCAACCACCCTAACCTGTCACCAGCAACACCCCAACCACCCTAACCTGTCACCAACAACACCCTAACCCGTCACCAGCAACACCCTAAACCGTCACCAGCAACACCCTAAACCGTCACCAGAAACACCCAAACCACCCTAAACTGTCATCAGCAACACCCTAACCCGTCACCAGCAACACCCCAACCACCCCAACCCGTCACCAGCAACACCCCAACCCGTCACCAGCAACACCCTAACCCGTCACCAGCAACACCCTAACCCGTCACCAGCAACACCCTAACCCGTCACCAGCAACACCCTAACCCGTCACCAGCAACATCCCAACCACCCCAACCTGTCACCAGCAACACCCTAACCCGTCACCAGCAACACCCCAACCCGTCACCAGCAACACCCCAACCCGTCACCAGCAACACCCCAACCCGTCACCAGCACCACCTAAACGGTCACCAGCAACACTCTAACCCGTCACCAGCAAACCCTAAACTGTCACCAGCAACACCCTAACCCGTCACCAGAAACACCCCAACCATCCTAAACTGTCACCAGCAACACCTCAACCCGTCACCAGCAACACCCCAACCCGCCCCAGCAACACCCCAACCATCCTAAACTGTCACCAGCAACGCCTAACCCGTCACCAGCAACGCCCCAACCCGTCTCCAGCAACGCCCCCAACCCGTCTCCAGCAACACCCGAACCCGTCACCAGCAACACCCCAACCACCCCAACAGCAACACCCCAACCCGTCACCAGCAACACCCCAACCCGACACAAGCAACAACCCAACCACCCCAACCAGTCACCAGCAACGCCCCAACCCGTCACCAGCAACGCCCCAACCCGTCACCAGCAACGCCCCAACCCGTCACCAGCAACACCCCAACCCGTCACCAGCAACACCCCAACCCGTCACAAGCAACAACCCAACCGCCCCAACCCGTCACCAGCAACACCCCAACCCGACACAAGCAACACCCCAACCAGCCCAACAGCAACACCCCAACCCGTCACCAGCAACACCCCAACCCGTCACCAGCAACGCCCAACCCGTCACCAGCAACGCCCAACCCAACCCGTCACCAGCAACGCCCCAACCCGTCACCAGCAACGCCCCAACCCGTCACCAGCAACACCCCAACCCGTCACAAGCAACAACCCAACCGCCCCAACCCGTCACCAGCAACACCCTAACCCGTCACCAGAAACACCCTAACCCGTCACCAGAAACACCCCAACCCGTCGCCAGCACCACCCTAAACTGTCACCAGCAACACTCTAACCCGTCACCAGCAACACTCTAACCCGTCACCAGCAACACTCTAACCCGTCACCAGCAACACCCCAACCCGTCACCAGCAACACCCCAACCCGTCACCAGCAACACCCTAACCCGTCACCAGCAACTCCCTAACCCGTCACCAGCAACACCCTAACCTGTCACCAGCAACACCCTAACCCGTCACCAGCAACATCCCAACCACCCCAACCTGTCACCAGCAACACCCTAACCCGTCACCAGCAACACCCCAACCCGTCACCAGCAACACCCCAACCCGTCACCAGCAACACCCCAACCCGTCACCAGCAACACCCCAACCCGTCACCAGCAACACCCCAACCCGTCACCAGCAACACCCCAACCCGTCACCAGCAACACCCCAACCCGTCACCAGCAACACCCCAACCCGTCACCAGCAACACCCTAACCCGTCACCAGCAACACCCCAACCACCTCAACCCGTCACCAGCAACACCCCAACCCGTCACCAGCAACACCCCAACCCGTCACCAGCAACACCCTAACCCGTCACCAGCAACACCCTAACCCGTCACCAGCAACATCCCAACCACCCCAACCTGTCACCAGCAACACCCTAACCCGTCACCAGCAACACCCCAACCACCTCAACCCGTCACCAGCAACACCCCAACCCGTCACCAGCACCACCCTAAACTGTCACCAGCAACACTCTAACCCGTCACCAGCAAAACCCTAAACTGTCACCAGCAACACCCTAACCCGTCACCAGAAACACCCCAACCATCCTAAACTGTCACCAGCAACACCTCAACCCGTCACCAGCAACACCCAAACCCGTCACCAGCAACACCCCAACCACCTCAACCCGTCACCAGCAACACCCCAACCCGTCACCAGCACCACCCTAAACTGTCACCAGCAACACTCTAACCCGTCACCAGCAAAACCCTAAACTGTCACCAGCAACACCCTAACCCGTCACCAGAAACACCCCAACCATCCTAAACTGTCACCAGCAACACCTCAACCCGTCACCAGCAACACCACAACCCGTCACCAGCAACACCCCAACCATCCTAAACTGTCACCAGCAACACCCCAACCATCCTAAACTGTCACAAGCAACACCCCAACCCGTCTCCAGCAACACCCCAACCCGTCTCCAGCAACACCCCAACCCGTCTCCAGCAACACCCCAACCCGTCTCCAGCAACACCCCAACCCGTCTCCAGCAACACCCCAACCCGTCTCCAGCAACACCCCAACCCGTCTCCAGCAACACCCCAACCCGTCTCCAGCAACACCCCAACCCGTCTCCAGCAACACCCCAACCCGTCTCCAGCAACACCCCAACCCGTCTCCAGCAACACCCCAACAGCAACACCCCAACCCGTCACCAGCAACAACCCAACCACCCCAACCAGTCTCCAGCAACAACCCAACCACCCCAACCAGTCTCCAGCAACGCCCCAACCCGTCACCAGCAACGCCCCAACCCGTCACCAGCAACGCCCCAACCCGTCACCAGCAACAACCCAACCACCCCAACCCGTCACCAGCAACAACCCAACCATCCCAACCAGTCACCAGCAACGCCCCAACCCGTCACCAGCAACGCCCCAACCCGTCAACAGCAACGCCCCAACCCGTCACCAGCAACGCCCCAACACGTCACCAGCAACGCCCCAACCCGTCACCAGCAACATCCTAAACCGTCACCAGCAACACCCCAACCACCCCAACCCGTCACCAGCAACGCCCCAACCCGTCACCAGCAACATCCTAAACCGTCACCAGCAACACCCCAACCACCCCAACCCGTCACCAGCAACGCCCCAACCCGTCACCAGCAACGCCCTAACCCGTCACCAGCAACGCCCCAACCCGTCACCAGCAACGCCCCAACCCGTCACCAGCAACGCCCCAACCCGTCACCAGCAACGCCCCAACCCGTCACCAGCAACGCCCCAACCCCCCAACAGCAACGCCTAACCCGTCACCAGCAACGCCCCAACCCGTCACCAGCAACGCCCCAACCCGTCACCAGCAACGCCCCAACCCGTCACCAGCAACGCCCCAACCCGTCACCAGCAACGCCCCAACCCGTCACCAGCAACGCCCTAACCCGACACCAGCAACACCCTAACCCGACACCAGCAACACCCTAACCCGACACCAGCAACACCCAACCCGTCACCAGCAACACCCCAACCACCCTAACCTGTCACCAGCAACACCCTAACCACCCTAACCTGTCACCAGCAACACCCTAACCAGTCATCAGCAACACCCTAAACTGTCATCAGCAACACCCTAACCCGTCACCAGAAACACCCCAACCACCCTAACCTGTCACCAGCAACACCCTAACCAGTCATCAGCAACACCCCAACCCGTCACCAGCAACACCCCAACCCGTCACCAGCAACACCCCAACCTGTCACCAGCAACACCCCAACCCGTCACCAGCAACACCCCAACCCGTCACCAGCAACACCCCAACCCGTCACCAGCAACACCCTAACCCGTCACCAGCAACTCCCTAACCCGTCACCAGCAACTCCCTAACCCGTCACCAGCAACACCCTAACCCGTCACCAGCAACACCCCAACCCGTCACCAGCAACATCCCAACCACCCCAACCTGTCACCAGCAACACCCCAACCACCTCAACCCGTCACCAGCAACACCCCAACCCGTCACCAGCACCACCCTAAACTGTCACCAGCAACACTCTAACCAGTCACCAGCAACACCCTAAACTGTTACCAGCAACACCCTAACCCATCACCAGAAACACCCCAACCATCCTAAACTGTCACCAGCAACACCCCAAACCGTCACCAGCAACACCCCAAACCGTCACAAGCAACACCCCAACCCGTCTCCAGCAACACCCTAACCCGTCACCAGAAACACCCCAACCACCCCAACCCGTCACCAGAAACACCCCAACCACCCCAACCCGTCACCAGCAACACCCTAACCCGTCACCAGCAACACCCTAACCCGTCACCAGCAACACCCTAACCCGTCACCAGCAACACCCTAACCCGTCACCAGCAACACCCTAACCCGTCACCAGCAACACCCTAACCCGTCACCAGCAACACCCTAACCCGTCACCAGCAACACCCTAACCCGTCACCAGCAACACCCTAACCCGTCACCAGCAACACCCTAACCCGTCACCAGCAACACCCTAACCCGTCACCAGCAACACCCTAACCCGTCACCAGCAACACCCTAACCCGTCACCAGCAACACCCTAACCCGTCACCAGCAACACCCCAACCACCCTAACCCGTCACCAGCAACACCCCAACCACCCTAACCTGTCACCAGCAACACCCCAACCACCCTAACCTGTCACCAACAACACCCTAACCCGTCACCAGCAACACCCTAAACCGTCACCAGCAACACCCTAAACCGTCACCAGAAACACCCAAACCACCCTAAACTGTCATCAGCAACACCCTAACCCGTCACCAGCAACACCCCAACCACCCCAACCCGTCACCAGCAACACCCCAACCCGTCACCAGCAACACCCCTAACCCGTCACCAGCAACACCCTAACCCGTCACCAGCAACACCCTAACCCGTCACCAGCAACACCCTAACCCGTCACCAGCAACATCCCAACCACCCCAACCTGTCACCAGCAACACCCTAACCCGTCACCAGCAACACCCCAACCCGTCACCAGCAACACCCCAACCCGTCTCCAGCAACACCCCAACCCGTCTCCAGCAACACCCCAACCCGTCTCCAGCAACACCCCAACCCGTCTCCAGCAACACCCCAACCCGTCTCCAGCAACACCCAACCCGTCTCCAGCAACACCCCAACCCGTCTCCAGCAACACCCAACCCGTCACCAGCAACACCCCAACCCGCCCCAGCAACACCCCAACCCGTCACCAGCAACACCCCAACCATCCTAAACCGTCACCAGCAACGCCCCAACCCGTCAACAGCAACGCCCCAACCCGTCACCAGCAACGCCCCACCCGTCACCAGCAACGCCCCAACCCGTCACCAGCAACGCCCCAACCCGTCACCAGCAACAACCCAACCACCCCAACCAGTCACCAGCAACGCCCCAACCCGTCACCAGCAACGCCCCAACCCATCAACAGCAACGCCCCAACCAGTCACCAGCAACGCCCCAACACGTCACCAGCAACGCCCCAACCCGTCACCAGCAACATCCTAAACCGTCACCAGAAACAGCCCAACCACCCCAACCCGTCACCAGCAACACCCCAACCCGTCACCAGCAACACCCCAACCACCCCAACCCGTCACCAGCAACACCCTAACCCGTCACCAGCAACACCCTAACCCGTCACCAGCAACACCCTAACCCGTCACCAGCAACACCCCAACCCGTCACCAGAAACACCCCAACCCGTCACCAGAAACACCCCAACCCGTATCCAGCAACACCCCAACCCGCAACACCCCAACCCAGCAACACCCCAACCCGTCTCCAGCAACACCCCAACCCGTCTCCAGCAACACCCCAACCATCCTAAACTGTCACCAGCAACACCCGAACCCGTCACCAGCAACACCCCAACCACCCCAACAGCAACGCCCCAACCCGTCACCAGCAACGCCCCCAACCCGTCACCAGCAACGCCCCCCAACCCGTCACCAGCAACGCCCCAACCCGTCACCAGCAACGCCCCAACCCGTCACCAGCAACGCCCCAACCCGTCACCAGCAACGCCCCAACCCGTCACCAGCAACGCCCCCAACCCGTCACCAGCAACGCCCCAACCCGTCACCAGCAACGCCCCAACCCGTCACCAGCAACGCCCCAACCACCCCAACAGCAACACCCCAACCCGTCACAAGCAACAACCCAACCACCCCAACCCGTCACCAGCAACGCCCCAACCCGTCACCAGCAACGCCCCAACCCGTCACCAGCAACGCCCCAACCACCCCAACCTGTCACCAGCAACACCCTAACCCGTCACCAGCAACACCCCAACCACCCCAACCCGTCACCAGCAACACCCTAACCCGTCACCAGCAACACCCTAACCCGTCACCAGCAACACCCTAACCCGTCACCAGCAACACCCCAACCACCCCAACCCGTCACCAGCAACACCCTAACCCGTCACCAGCAACACCCTAACCCGTCACCAGCAACACCCCAACCCGTCACCAGCAACACCCTAACCCGTCACCAGCAACACCCCAACCACCCCAACCTGTCACCAGCAACACCCTAACCCGTCACCAGCAACTCCCCAACCACCTCAACCCGTCACCAGCAACACCCCAACCCGTCACCAGCAACGCCCAACCCGTCACCAGCAACGCCCAACCCGTCACCAGCAACGCCCCAACCCGTCACCAGCAACGCCCCAACCACCCCAACCTGTCACCAGCAACAACCTAACCCGTCACCAGCAACACCCCAACCACCCCAACCTGTCACCAGCAACACCCTAACCCGTCACCAGCAACACCCCAACCCGTCACCAGCAACACCCTAACCCGTCACCAGCAACACCCCGACCACCCCAAGCCGTCCCTAGCAACACCCTAACCCGTCACCAGCAACTCCCCAACCACCTCAACCGGTCACCAGCAACACCCCAACCCGTCACCAGCAACACCCCAACCCGTCACCAGAAACACCCCAACCACCCCAACCCGTCACCAGCAACACCCTAACCCGTCACCAGCAACACCCCAACCCGTCAGCAGCAACACCCCAACCCGTCAGCAGCAACACCCCAACCCGTCACCAGCAACACCCTAACCCGTCACCAGCAACACCCTAACCCGTCACCAGCAACACCCTAACCCGTCACCAGCAACACCCTAACCCGTCACCAGCAACACCCTAACCCGTCACCAGCAACAACCCAACCAGCCCAAACTGTCACCAGCAACACCCTAACCCGTCACCAGCAACACCCCAACCACCACAACCCGTCACCAGCAACACCCCAACCCGTCACCAGCACCACCCTAAACTGTCACCAGCAACACTCTAACCCGTCACCAGCAACACCCTAAACTGTTACCAGCAACACCCTAACCCGTCACCAGAAACACCCCAACCATCCTAAACTGTCACCAGCAACACCTCAACCCGTCACAAGCAACACCCCAAACCGTCACCAGCAACACCCTAACCCGTCACCAGCAACACCCTAACCCGTACCAGCAACGCCCCAACCCGTCACCAGCAACGCCCCAACCCGTCACCAGCAACGCCTAACCCGTCACCAGCAACGCCCCAACCCGTCACCAGCAACGCCCCAACCCGTCACCAGCAACGCCTAACCCGTCACCAGCAACGCCCAACCCGTCACCAGCAACGCCCCAACCCGTCACCAGCAACGCCTAACCCGTCACCAGCAACGCCCCCAACCCGTCACCAGCAACGCCCCAACCCGTCACCAGCAACGCCCCAACCCGTCACCAGCAACGCCCTAACCCGTCACCAGCAACGCCCCAACCCGTCACCAGCAACGCCCCCAACCCGTCACCAGCAACGCCCCAACCCGTCACCAGCAACGCCCCAACCCGTCACCAGCAACGCCCCAACCCGTCACCAGCAACGCCCCAACCCGTCACCAGCAACACCCCAACCCGTCACCAGCAACACCCTAACCCGTCACCAGCAACACCCTAACCCGTCACCAGCAACATCCCAACCACCCCAACCTGTCACCAGCAACACCCTAACCCGTCACCAGCAACACCCCAACCACCTCAACCCGTCACCAGCAACACCCCAACCCGTCACCAGCACCACTCTAACCCGTCACCAGCAACACCCTAAACTGTTACCAGCAACACCCTAACCAGTCACCAGAAACACCCCAACCATCCTAAACTGTCACCAGCAACACCTCAACCCGTCACAAGCAACACCCCAAACCGTCACCAGCAACACCCCAACCCGCCCCAGCAACACCCCAACCCGTCACCAGCAACACCCCAACCATCCTGAACTGTCACCAGCAACACCCTAACCCGTCACCAGCAACACCCCAACCATCCTGAACTGTCACCAGCAACACCCCAACCCGTCACCAGCAACACCCCAACCATCCTAAACTGTCACCAGCAACACCCCAACCCGTCACCAGAAACACCCCAACCACCCCAACCCGTCACCAGCAACACCCCAACCACCCCAACCCGTCACCAGCAACACCCCAACCCGTCACCAGCAACACCCCAACCCGTCACCAGCAACACCCCAACCCGTCACCAGCAACACCCCAACCCGTCACCAGCAACACCCCAACCCGTCACCAGCAACACCCCAACCCGTCACCAGCAACACCCCAACCCGTCACCAGCAACACCCCAACCCGTCACCAGCAACACCCCAACCCGTCACCAGCAACACCCTAACCCGTCACCAGCAACACCCTAACCCGTCACCAGCAACACCCTAAACCGTCACCAGAAACACCCCAACCACCCTAACCTGTCACCAGCAACACCCCAACCCGTCACCAGCAACACCCCAACCCGTCACCAGCAACACCCCAACCCGTCACCAGCAACACCCTAACCCGTCACCAGCAACACCCTAACCCGTCACCAGCAACACCCTAAACCGTCACCAGAAACACCCCAACCACCCTAACCTGTCACCAGCAACACCCTAACCCGTCACCAGCAACACCCTAAACCGTCACCAGCAACACCCTAAACCATCACCAGAAACACCCAGACCACCCTAAACTGTCATCAGCAACACCCTAACCCGTCACCAGCAACACCCCAACCACCTCAACCCGTCACCAGCAACACCCCAACCCGTCACCAGCAACACCCCAACCCGTCACCAGCAACACCCCAACCCGTCACCAGCAACACCCTAACCCGTCACCAGCAACACCCTAACCCGTCACCAGCAACACCCTAACCCGTCACCAGCAACATCCCAACCACCCCAACCTGTCACCAGCAACACCCTAACCCGTCACCAGCAACACCCCAACCCGTCACCAGCAACACCCCAACCCGTCACCAGCAACACCCCAACCCGTCACCAGCACCACCCCAACCCGTCACCAGCACCACCCTAAACTGTCACCAGCAACACTCTAACCCATCACCAGCAACACCCTAAACTGTCACCAGAAACACCCCAACCATCCTAAACTGTAACCAGCAACACCCCAACCCGCCCCAGCAACACCCCAACCATCCTAAACTGTCACCAGCAACACCCCAACCCGTCTCCAGCAACACCCCAACCCGTCTCCAGCAACACCCCAACCCGTCTCCAGCAACACCCCAACCCGTCTCCAGCAACACCCCAACCCGTCTCCAGCAACACCCCAACCCGTCTCCAGCCACACCCCAACGCGTCTCCAGCAACACCCCAACCCGTCTCCAGCAACACCCCAACCCGTCTCCAGCAACACCCCAACCCGTCTCCAGCAACACCCCAACCCGTCTCCAGCAACACCCCAACCCGTCTCCAGCAACACCCCAACAGCAACACCCCAACCAGTCACCAGCAACAACCCAACCACCCCAACCAGTCTCCAGCAACGCCCCAACCCGTCACCAGCAACGCCCCAACCCGTCACCAGCAACGCCCCAACCCGTCACCAGCAACGCCCCAACCCGTCACCAGCAACGCCCCCAACCCGTCACCAGCAACAACCCAACCACCCCAACCCGTCACCAGCAACACCCCAACCCGTCACCAGCAACACCCCAACCCGTCACCAGCAACACCCTAACCCGTCACCAGCAACACCCCGACCACCCCAAGCCGTCCCTAGCAACACCCTAACCCGTCACCAGCAACTCCCCAACCACCTCAACCGGTCACCAGCAACACCCCAACCCGTCACCAGCAACACCCCAACCCGTCACCAGAAACACCCCAACCACCCCAACCCGTCACCAGCAACACCCTAACCCGTCACCAGCAACACCCTAACCCGTCACCAGAAACACCCCAACCCGTCAGCAGCAACACCCCAACCCGTCACCAGCAACACCCTAACCCGTCACCAGCAACACCCTAACCCGTCACCAGCAACACCTAACCCGTCACCAGCAACACCCTAACCCGCCCCCAGCAACACCCTAACCCGCCCCAGCAACACCCTAACCCGTCACCAGCAACACCCTAACCCGTCACCAGCAACACCCTAACCCGTCACCAGCAACACCTAAACCGTCACAAGCAACACCCTAAACCGTCACCAGAAACACCCCAACCACCCTAACCCGTCACCAGCAACACCCTAACCCGTCACCAGCAACACCCTAACCCGTCACCAGCAACACCCTAACCCGTCACCAGCAACACCCTAACCCGTCACCAGCAACACCCTAAACCGTCACCAGCAACACCCTAAACCGTCAACAGCAACACCCCTAAACCGCTTCCAGCAACACCCCAACCCGTCTCCAGCAACACCCCAACCCGTCTCCAGCAACACCCCAACCCGTCTCCAGCAACACCCCAACCCGTCTCCAGCAACACCCCAACAGCAACACCCCAACCAGTCACCAGCAACAACCCAACCACCCCAACCAGTCTCCAGCAACGCCCAACCCGTCACCAGCAACGCCCCAACCCGTCACCAGCAACGCCCCAACCCGTCACCAGCAACGCCCAACCCGTCACCAGCAACGCCCCAACCCGTCACCAGCAACAACCCAACCACCCCAACCCGTCACCAGCAACACCCCAACCCGTCACCAGCAACACCCCAACCCGTCACCAGCAACACCCCAACCCGTCACCAGCAACAACCCAACCACCCCAACCAGTCACCAGCAACGCCCCAACCACCCCAACCAGTCACCAGCAACGCCCCAACCCGTCACCAGCAACGCCCCAACACGTCACCAGCAACGCCCAAACCGTCACCAGCAACATCCTAAACCGTCACCAGAAACAGCCCAACCACCCCAACCCGTCACCAGCAACACCCCAACCCGTCACCAGCAACACCCCAACCCGTCACCAGCAACACCCCAACCCGTCACCAGCAACACCCCAACCCGTCACCAGCAACACCCCAACCCGTCACCAGCAACACCCCAACCCGTCACCAGCAACACCCCAACCCGTCACCAGCAACACCCCAACCCGTCACCAGAAACACCCCAACCCGTCACCAGAAACACCCCAACCACCCCAACCCGTCACCAGCAACACCCTAACCCGTCACCAGCAACACCCCAACCATCCTGAACTGTCACCAGCAACACCCTAACCCGTCACCAGCAACACCCCAACCATCCTAAACTGTCACCAGCAACACCCCAACCACCCCAACCCATCACCAGCAACACCCTAACCCGTCACCAGAAACACCCCAACCACCCCAACCCGTCACCAGAAACACCCCAACCACCCCAACCCATCACCAGCAACACCCTAACCCGTCACCAGCAACACCCCAACCATCCTAAACTGTCACCAGAAACACCCCAACCACCCCAACCCGTCACCAGCAACACCCTAACCCGTCACCAGCAACACCCTAACCCGTCACCAGCAACACCCTAAACCGTCACCAGAAACACCCCAACCACCCTAACCTGTCACCAGCAACACCCTAACCCGTCACCAGCAACACCCTAAACCGTCACCAGCAACACCCTAAACCATCACCAGAAACACCCAGACCACCCTAAACTGTCATCAGCAACACCCTAACCCGTCACCAGCAACACCCCAACCACCTCAACCCGTCACCAGCAACACCCCAACCCGTCACCAGCAACACCCCAACCCGTCACCAGCAACACCCCAACCCGTCACCAGCAACACCCTAACCCGTCACCAGCAACACCCTAACCCGTCACCAGCAACACCCTAACCCGTCACCAGCAACATCCCAACCACCCCAACCTGTCACCAGCAACACCCTAACCCGTCACCAGCAACACCCCAACCCGTCACCAGCAACACCCCAACCCGTCACCAGCAACACCCCAACCCGTCACCAGCACCACCCCAACCCGTCACCAGCACCACCCTAAACTGTCACCAGCAACACTCTAACCCATCACCAGCAACACCCTAAACTGTCACCAGAAACACCCCAACCATCCTAAACTGTAACCAGCAACACCCCAACCCGCCCCAGCAACACCCCAACCATCCTAAACTGTCACCAGCAACACCCCAACCCGTCTCCAGCAACACCCCAACCCGTCTCCAGCAACACCCCAACCCGTCTCCAGCAACACCCCAACCCGTCTCCAGCAACACCCCAACCCGTCTCCAGCAACACCCCAACCCGCTCCAGCCACACCCCAACGCGTCTCCAGCAACACCCCAACCCGTCTCCAGCAACACCCCAACCCGTCTCCAGCAACACCCCAACCCGTCTCCAGCAACACCCCAACCCGTCTCCAGCAACACCCCAACCCGTCTCCAGCAACACCCCAACAGCAACACCCCAACCAGTCACCAGCAACAACCCAACCACCCCAACCAGTCTCCAGCAACGCCCCAACCCGTCACCAGCAACGCCCCAACCCGTCACCAGCAACGCCCAACCCGTCACCAGCAACGCCCCAACCCGTCACCAGCAACGCCCAACCCGTCACCAGCAACAACCCAACCACCCCAACCCGTCACCAGCAACACCCCAACCCGTCACCAGCAACACCCCAACCCGTCACCAGCAACACCCTAACCCGTCACCAGCAACACCCCGACCACCCCAACCGTCCCTAGCAACACCCTAACCCGTCACCAGCAACTCCCCAACCACCTCAACCGGTCACCAGCAACACCCCAACCCGTCACCAGCAACACCCCAACCCGTCACCAGAAACACCCCAACCACCCCAACCCGTCACCAGCAACACCCTAACCCGTCACCAGCAACACCCTAACCCGTCACCAGAAACACCCCAACCCGTCAGCAGCAACACCCCAACCCGTCACCAGCAACACCCTAACCCGTCACCAGCAACACCCTAACCCGTCACCAGCAACACCCTAACCCGTCACCAGCAACACCCTAACCCGCCCCAGCAACACCCTAACCCGCCCCCAGCAACACCCTAACCCGTCACCAGCAACACCCTAACCCGTCACCAGCAACACCCTAACCCGTCACCAGCAACACCCTAAACCGTCACAAGCAACACCCTAAACCGTCACCAGAAACACCCCAACCACCCTAACCCGTCACCAGCAACACCCTAACCCGTCACCAGCAACACCCTAACCCGTCACCAGCAACACCCTAACCCGTCACCAGCAACACCCTAACCCGTCACCAGCAACACCCTAAACCGTCACCAGCAACACCCTAAACCGTCAACAGCAACACCCTAAACCGTCTCCAGCAACACCCCAACCCGTCTCCAGCAACACCCCAACCCGTCTCCAGCAACACCCCAACCCGCTCTCCAGCAACACCCCAACCCGTCTCCAGCAACACCCCAACAGCAACACCCCAACCAGTCACCAGCAACAACCCAACCACCCCAACCAGTCTCCAGCAACGCCCAACCCGTCACCAGCAACGCCCAACCCGTCACCAGCAACGCCCAACCCGTCACCAGCAACGCCCCAACCCGTCACCAGCAACGCCCCAACCCGTCACCAGCAACAACCCAACCACCCCAACCCGTCACCAGCAACACCCCAACCCGTCACCAGCAACACCCCAACCCGTCACCAGCAACACCCCAACCCGTCACCAGCAACAACCCAACCACCCCAACCAGTCACCAGCAACGCCCAACCACCCCAACCAGTCACCAGCAACGCCCCAACCCGTCACCAGCAACGCCCCAACACGTCACCAGCAACGCCCCAAACCGTCACCAGCAACATCCTAAACCGTCACCAGAAACAGCCCAACCACCCCAACCCGTCACCAGCAACACCCCAACCCGTCACCAGCAACACCCCAACCCGTCACCAGCAACACCCCAACCCGTCACCAGCAACACCCCAACCCGTCACCAGCAACACCCCAACCCGTCACCAGCAACACCCCAACCCGTCACCAGCAACACCCCAACCCGTCACCAGCAACACCCCAACCCGTCACCAGAAACACCCCAACCCGTCACCAGAAACACCCCAACCACCCCAACCCGTCACCAGCAACACCCTAACCCGTCACCAGCAACACCCCAACCATCCTGAACTGTCACCAGCAACACCCTAACCCGTCACCAGCAACACCCCAACCATCCTAAACTGTCACCAGCAACACCCCAACCACCCCAACCCATCACCAGCAACACCCTAACCCGTCACCAGAAACACCCCAACCACCCCAACCCGTCACCAGAAACACCCCAACCACCCCAACCCATCACCAGCAACACCCTAACCCGTCACCAGCAACACCCCAACCATCCTAAACTGTCACCAGAAACACCCCAACCACCCCAACCCATCACCAGCAACACCCTAACCCGTCACCAGAAACACCCCAACCACCCCAACCCGTCACCAGAAACACCCCAACCACCCCAACCCGTCACCAGAAACACCCCAACCACCCCAACCCGTCACCAGCAACACCCCAACCCGTCACCAGCAACACCCCAACCCGTCACCAGCAACACCCCAACCCGTCACCAGCAACACCCCAACCCGTCACCAGCAACACCCCAACCCGTCACCAGCAACACCCCAACCCGTCACCAGCAACACCCTAACCCGTCACCAGCAACACCCTAACCCGTCACCAGCAACACCCTAACCCGTCACCAGCAACACCCCAAACCGTCACCAGCAACACCAACCCCTCCCCAGCAACACCCCAACCCGTCCCCAGCAACACCCCAACCCGTCCCCAGCAACACCCCAACCATCCTAAACTGTCACCAGCAACACCCCAACCCGTCTCCAGCAACACCCCAACCCGTCACCAGAAACACCCCAACCACCCCAACCCATCACCAGCAACACCCTAACCCGTCACCAGAAACACCCCAACCACCCCAACCCGTCACCAGCAACACCCTAACCCGTCACCAGAAACACCCCAACCACCCCAACCCGTCACCAGAAACACCCCAACCACCCCAACCCGTCACCAGCAACACCCTAACCCGTCACCAGCAACACCCTAACCCGTCACCAGCAACACCCTAACCCGTCACCAGCAACACCCTAACCCGTCACCAGCAACACCCTAACCCGTCACCAGCAACACCCTAAACCGTCACCAGAAACACCCCAACCACCCTAACCTGTCACCAGCAACACCCCAACCTGTCACCAGCAACACCCCAACCCGTCACCAGCAACACCCCAACCTGTCACCAGCAACACCCCAACCCGTCACCAGCAACACCCCAACCCGTCACCAGCACCACCCTAAACTGTCACCAGCAACACTCTAACCCGTCACCAGCAACACTCTAACCCGTCACCAGCAACACTCTAACCCGTCACCAGCAACACCCTAAACTGTCACCAGCAACACCCTAACCCGTCACCAGAAACACCCCAACCATCCTAAACTGTCACCAGCAACACCCCAACCCGCCCCAGCAACACCCCAACCATCCTAAACTGTCTCCAGCAACACCCCAACCCGTCTCCAGCAACACCCCAACCCGTCTCCAGCAACACCCCAACCCGTCTCCAGCAACACCCCAACCCGTCTCCAGCAACCCCCAACGCGTCTCCAGCAACCCCCAACGCGTCTCCAGCAACACCCCACCCCGTCTCCAGCAACACCCCAACCCGTCTCCAGCAACACCCCAACCCGTCTCCAGCAACACCCCAACCCGTCTCCAGCAACACCCCAACCCGTCTCCAGCAACACCCCAACCCGTCACCAGCAACACCCCAACCCGTCACCAGCAACACCCCAACCCGTCACCAGCAACACCCTAACCCGTCACCAGCAACACCCTAACCCGTCACCAGCAACACCCTAACCCGTCACCAGCAACACCCCAAACCGTCACCAGCAACACCAACCCCTCCCCAGCAACACCCCAACCCGTCCCCAGCAACACCCCAACCCGTCCCCAGCAACACCCCAACCATCCTAAACTGTCACCAGCAACACCCCAACCCGTCTCCAGCAACACCCCAACCCGTCACCAGAAACACCCCAACCACCCCAACCCATCACCAGCAACACCCTAACCCGTCACCAGAAACACCCCAACCACCCCAACCCGTCACCAGCAACACCCTAACCCGTCACCAGAAACACCCCAACCACCCCAACCCGTCACCAGAAACACCCCAACCACCCCAACCCGTCACCAGCAACACCCTAACCCGTCACCAGCAACACCCTAACCCGTCACCAGCAACACCCTAACCCGTCACCAGCAACACCCTAACCCGTCACCAGCAACACCCTAACCCGTCACCAGCAACACCCTAAACCGTCACCAGAAACACCCCAACCACCCTAACCTGTCACCAGCAACACCCCAACCTGTCACCAGCAACACCCCAACCCGTCACCAGCAACACCCCAACCTGTCACCAGCAACACCCCAACCCGTCACCAGCAACACCCCAACCCGTCACCAGCACCACCCTAAACTGTCACCAGCAACACTCTAACCCGTCACCAGCAACACTCTAACCCGTCACCAGCAACACTCTAACCCGTCACCAGCAACACCCTAAACTGTCACCAGCAACACCCTAACCCGTCACCAGAAACACCCCAACCATCCTAAACTGTCACCAGCAACACCCCAACCCGCCCCAGCAACACCCCAACCATCCTAAACTGTCTCCAGCAACACCCCAACCCGTCTCCAGCAACACCCCAACCCGTCTCCAGCAACACCCCAACCCGTCTCCAGCAACACCCCAACCCGTCTCCAGCAACCCCCAACGCGTCTCCAGCAACCCCCAACGCGTCTCCAGCAACACCCCACCCCGTCTCCAGCAACACCCCAACCCGTCTCCAGCAACACCCCAACCCGTCTCCAGCAACACCCCAACCCGTCTCCAGCAACACCCCAACCCGTCTCCAGCAACACCCCAACGCGTCTCCAGCAACCCCCAACGCGTCTCCAGCAACACCCCAACGCGTCTCCAGCAACACCCCAACGCTGTCTCCAGCAACCCCCAACGCGTCTCCAGCAACCCCCCAACGCGTCTCCAGCAACCCCCACCCCGTCTCCAGCAACACCCCAACCCGTCTCCAGCAACACCCCAACCCGTCTCCAGCAACACCCCAACCCGTCTCCAGCAACACCCCAACCCGTCTCCAGCAACACCCCAACCCGTCTCCAGCAACACCCCAACCCGTCTCCAGCAACACCCCAACAGCAACACCCCAACCCGTCACCAGCAACAACCCAACCACCCCAACCAGTCTCCAGCAACGCCCCAACCCGTCACCAGCAACGCCCCAACCCGTCACCAGCAACGCCCAACCCGTCACCAGCAACGCCCCAACCCGTCACCAGCAACGCCCAACCCGTCAACAGCAACGCCCCAACCCGTCAACAGCAACGCCCCAACCCGTCACCAGCAACGCCCCAACCCGTCACCAGCAACGCCCCAACCCGTCACCAGCAACGCCCCAACCCGTCACCAGCAACAACCCAACCACCCCAACCCGTCACCAGCAACACCCCAACCCGTCACCAGCAACACCCCAACCCGTCACCAGCAACAACCCAACCACCCCAACCCGTCAACAGCAACGCCCCAACCCACAACAGCAACGCCCCAACCCGTCAACAGCAACGCCCCAACCCGTCAACAGCAACGCCCTAACCCGTCAACAGCAACGCCCAACCCGTCACCAGCAACGCCCCAACCCGTCACCAGCAACGCCCCAACCCGTCACCAGCAACAACCCAACCACCCCAACCCGTCACCAGCAACACCCCAACCCGTCACCAGCAACACCCCAACCCGTCACCAGCAACACCCCAACCCGTCACCAGCAACACCCCAACCCGTCACCAGCAACAACCCAACCACCCCAACCAGTCACCAGCAACGCCCCAACCCGTCACCAGCAACGCCCCAACCCGTCAACAGCAACGCCCCAACCCGTCTCCAGCAACACCCCAACGCGTCTCCAGCAACCCCCAACGCGTCTCCAGCAACACCCCAACCCGTCTCCAGCAACACCCCAACGCGTCTCCAGCAACACCCCAACGCGTCTCCAGCAACCCCCAACGCGTCTCCAGCAACACCCCAACCCGTCTCCAGCAACACCCCAACGCGTCTCCAGCAACCCCCAACGCGTCTCCAGCAACCCCCACCCCGTCTCCAGCAACACCCCAACCCGTCTCCAGCAACACCCCAACCCGTCTCCAGCAACACCCCAACCCGTCTCCAGCAACACCCCAACCCGTCTCCAGCAACACCCCAACAGCAACACCCCAACCCGTCACCAGCAACAACCCAACCAGTCTCCAGCAACGCCCCAACCCGTCACCAGCAACGCCCCCAACCCGTCACCAGCAACGCCCCAACCAGTCACCAGCAACGCCCCAACCCGTCACCAGCAACGCCCCAACCCGTCAACAGCAACGCCCAACCCGTCAACAGCAACGCCCCAACCCGTCACCAGCAACGCCCTAACCCGTCACCAGCAACGCCCCAACCCGTCACCAGCAACAACCCAACCACCCCAACCCGTACCAGCAACACCCCAACCCGTCACCAGCAACACCCCAACCCGTCACCAGCAACACCCCAACCCGTCACCAGCAACAACCCAACCACCCCAACCAGTCACCAGCAACGCCCCAACCCGTCACCAGCAACGCCCCAACCCGTCACCAGCAACGCCCAACCCGTCAACAGCAACGCCCAACCCGTCAACAGCAACGCCCCAACCCGTCACCAGCAACGCCCAACACGTCACCAGCAACATCCTAAACCGTCACCAGAAACAGCCCAACCACCCCAACCCGTCACCAGCAACACCCCAACCCGTCACCAGCAACACCCCAACCCGTCACCAGCAACACCCCAACCCGTCACCAGCAACACCCCAACCCGTCACCAGCAACACCCCAACCCGTCACCAGCAACACCCCAACCCGTCACCAGCAACACCCCAACCCGTCACCAGCAACACCCCAACCCGTCACCAGCAACACCCCAACCCGTCACCAGCAACACCCCAACCCGTCACCAGCAACACCCCAACCCGTCACCAGCAACACCCTAACCCGTCACCAGCAACACCCCTAACCCGTCACCAGAAACACCCCAACCACCCCAACCCGTCACCAGCAACACCCTAACCCGTCACCAGAAACAGCCCAACCACCCCAACCCGTCACCAGAAACAGCCCAACCACCCCAACCCGTCACCAGCAACACCCCAACCCGTCACCAGCAACACCCCAACCCGTCACCAGCAACACCCCAACCCGTCACCAGCAACACCCCAACCCGTCACCAGCAACACCCCAACCCGTCACCAGCAACACCCCAACCCGTCACCAGCAACACCCCAACCCGTCACCAGCAACACCCCAACCCGTCACCAGCAACACCCCAACCCGTCACCAGCAACACCCCAACCCGTCACCAGCAACACCCCAACCCGTCACCAGCAACACCCCAACCCGTCACCAGCAACACCCCAACCCGTCACCAGCAACACCCCAACCCGTCACCAGCAACACCCCAACCCGTCACCAGCAACACCCTAACCCGTCACCAGAAACACCCCAACCACCCCAACCCGTCACCAGCAACACCCTAACCCGTCACCAGCAACACCCTAACCCGTCACCAGCAACACCCTAACCCGTCACCAGCAACATCCCAACCCGTCACCAGCAACATCTCAACCCGTCACCAGCAACACCCTAACCCGTCACCAGCAACACCCCAACCACCTCAACCCGTCACCAGCACCACCCTAAACTGTCACCAGCAACACTCTAACCGTCACCAGCAACACTCTAACCCGTCACCAGCAACACCCTAAACTGTCACCAGCAACACCCTAACCCGTCACCAGAAACACCCCAACCATCCTAAACTGTCACCAGCAACACCTCAACCCGTCACCAGCAACACCCCAACCCGCCCCAGCAACACCCCAACCATCCTAAACTGTCACCAGCAACACCCACACCCGTCTCCAGCAACACCCCAACCCGTCACCAGCAACACCCCAACCCGTCACCAGCAACACCCCAACCCGTCACCAGCAACACCCCAACCCGTCACCAGCAACACCCCAACCCGTCACCAGCAACACCCCAACCCGTCACCAGCAACACCCCAACCCGTCACCAGCAACACCCCAACCCGTCACCAGCAACACCCCGTCACCAGCAACACCCTAACCCGTCACCAGCAACACCCTAACCCGTCACCAGAAACACCCTAACCCGTCACCAGCAACACCCCAACCCGTCACCAGCAACACCCTAACCCGTCACCAGCAACACCCTAACCCGTCACCAGCAACACCCTAACCCGTCACCAGCAACACCCTAACCCGTCACCAGCAACACCCTAACCCGTCACCAGCAACACCCTAACCCGTCACCAGCAACATCCCAACCCGTCACCAGCAACACCCTAACCCGTCACCAGCAACACCCCAACCACCTCAACCCGTCACCAGCACCACCACCCTAAACTGTCACCAGCAACACTCTAACCCGTCACCAGCAACACCCTAAACCGTCACCAGAAACACCCCAACCATCCTAAACTGTCACCAGCAACACTCTAACCCGTCACCAGCAACACCCTAAACTGTCACCAGCAACACCCTAACCCGTCACCAGAAACACCCCAACCATCCTAAACTGTCACCAGCAACACCTCAACCCGTCACCAGCAACACCCCAACCCGCCCCAGCAACACCCCAACCATCCTAAACTGTCACCAGCAACACCCACACCCGTCTCCAGCAACACCCCAACCCGTCTCCAGCAACACCCCAACCCGTCTCCAGCAACACCCCAACCCGTCTCCAGCAACACCCCAACCCGTCTCCAGCAACACCCCAACCCGTCTCCAGCCACACCCCAACCCGTCTCCAGCCACACCCCAACCCGTCTCCAGCAACACCCCAACCCGTCTCCAGCAACACCCCAACCCGTCTCCAGCAACACCCCAACCCGTCTCCAGCAACACCCCAACAGCAACACCCGAACCCGTCACCAGCAACAACCCAACCACCCCAACCAGTCTCCAGCAACGCCCAACCCGTCACCAGCAACAATCCAACCACCCCAACCAGTCACCAGCAACGCCCCAACCCGTCACCAGCAACGCCCAACCCGTCACCAGCAACGCCCCAACCCGTCACCAGCAACGCCCCAACCCGTCACCAGCAACGCCCCAACCCGTCACCAGCAACTCCCCAACCCGTCACCAGCAACGCCACCAACCCGTCACCAGCAACGCCACCAACCCGTCACCAGCAACACCACCAACCCGTCACCAGCAACACCCCAACCATGTAGGGGTTTAAATCACTAGAGTTAGAGGCAGAAAGACTAGGAGGGTTAGGATTATGGTACATACTTCTCTGGTTTGAGGTCTCTGTAAACTATGCCCAGATGGTGCAGGTGGTCGAGAGCCAGAGCCAGCTCTGCTAGGTAGAATTTGACATCTTCCTCTGTAAACATAACCTAGTGAGAACTGGACACATTTACTGTCTGGCCTCGGAGGGAAGAGTCATAGGCAACACATTATAATGTCACATTTCTAAATACAGTTAGAGCTACACAAAACAATATTATTTACATTATATAAATAATACTATTTACACATTTAAATACAGCCATATTCTTTATAGCATTATACACTGTGGCCAGTTTATTAGGTACACCACCCCCGTTCATGATAATGGTTAGCTCCTACAGACAGTGAGTCATGTGGCTTGTTATATAAAGCAGGCAGATGGGCATCAAGCCATTCAATCACTGTTCGACTGAACGTTAGAATGGGAAAAAAAAAGAGTGACCTAAGAGACTCTGAGCCGGTCTCCTGGCCTTTTTACACACACAACAGTGCCTAGGGTTTACCCGAATACGGAGCGACAAACACAAAACACCTAGCCAACGGCAGTCCTGTGGGCGAAAACAGCCCGTTGATGAGAGGCCAAAGGAGAATGAAAAGAATTGTGCCACAAACAGGCAAATAACGGTGCGGTACAACAGTGGTGTGCAGAACAGCATCGCGGAATGACCAACTCGTCGGTGCTTATCACAGATGGGATATTGCACCGGGGTCCGGACGACCACACCGGGTCCGGACGACCACACCGGGGTCCGGACGACCACACCGGGATCCGGACGACCACACCGGGGTCCGGACGACCACACCGGGATCCGGACGACCACACCGGGATCCGGACGAACACACCGGGATCCGGACGACCACATCCGGGGTCCGGACGACCACACCGGGGTCCGGACGACCACACCGGGGTCCGGACGACCACACCGGGATCTGGAAAACATTGCCTGGTGCGATGAATCCCGGTTCCTGTTGCATCATGCTGGATTTGGCGTAAAACAGTCCATGGCCCCAACCTGCCTGGTGTCAACGGTACAGGCTGGTGGGGGTGGTGTAATGGCGTGGGGAATGTTGTCCTGGCACACGATAGCAATGTTTGAATGCCACATCTTGTAGAATCCATGCCCCAAAGAATTCTGACTGCTCTGGAAGCAAAAGGGGATCCTACCCAGTAGTAGATGGGTGTACCTAATAAACTGGCCATTGACTGTACATTTAAATGCAGTCAAAAGCAAAGTGAATAACCCACATCTTGGGAAATTATTTCTAATGGACTATAGCAGTAGAAAGGTGTCTCACCTCTTTGGATAAGCGCGTAAAGACGTCTCCTCCCCTGAGAAAGTCCAGGATTAAATAGAGCTTCCCTTCGGTCTGGAAGGCTGAGAGACAAGGAGCGTTAGACACCTCTATAGTCAGAACAATGACAGTGACTAACCGTAATGCAACTTGACTATGAAGGGGAGAGAGGGTAGTGGTGAAGGGTCAGGGGTGAAAGATCAGACTAACCGTAGTGCAACTTGACTATGAAGGGGTGATTGACCTCCACTAAAATGTCTCGCTCCATCTTGGTGCGAACTCTGTCCCTGACTGGACAGACAAAGAGAGAGAGACAGATACAGGGTGACACAACCGAGGCACAGGGCGACAGACACACACACAGACACACCGAGGCACAGGGCGACAGACACACACACACAGACACACCGAGGCACAGGGCGACAGACACACACACACAGACACACCGAGGCACAGGGCGACAGACACACACACAGACACACCGAGGCACAGGGCGACAGACACACACACAGACACACCGAGGCACAGGGCGACAGACACACACACAGACACACCGAGGCACAGGGCGACAGACACACACACAGACACACCGAGGCACAGGGCGACAGACACACACACAGACACACCGAGGCACAGGGCGACAGACACACACACAGACACACCGAGGCACAGGGCGACAGACACACACACAGACACACCGAGGCACAGGGCGACAGACACACACACAGACACACATGAGATTCCAGACAAACAGGGTCATTAGTTTCTACAATATGATATATGTCTGTAAAGCATTGAAGTGAGCATAGTGTCAGAGAGACCATCTGAGAGAACATGCATGATGATAACTGGACTGTAAAGCATTGAAGTGAGCATAGTGTCAGAGAGACCATCTGAGAGAACATGCATGATGATAACTGGACTGTAAAGCATTGAAGTGAGCATAGTGTCAGAGAGACCATCTGAGAGAACATGCATGATGATAACTGGACTGTAAAGCATTGAAGTGAGCATAGTGTCAGAGAGACCATCTGAGAGAACATGCATGATGATAACTGGACTGTAAAGCATTGAAGTGAGCATAGTGTCAGAGAGACCATCTGAGAGAACATGCATGATGATAACTGGACTGTAAAGCATTGAAGTGAGCATAGTGTCAGAGAGACCATCTGAGAGAACATGCATGATGATAACTGGACTGTAAAGCATTGAAGTGAGCATAGTGTCAGAGAGACCATCTGAGAGAACATGCATGATGATAACTGGACTGTAAAGCATTGAAGTGAGCATAGTGTCAGAGAGACCATCTGAGAGAACATGCATGATGATAACTGGACTGTAAAGCATTGAAGTGAGCATAGTGTCAGAGAGACCATCTGAGAGAACATGCATGATGATAACTGGACTGTAAAGCATTGAAGTGAGCATAGTGTCAGAGAGACCATCTGAGAGAACATGCATGATGATAACTGGACTGTAAAGCATTGAAGTGAGCATAGTGTCAGAGAGACCATCTGAGAGAACATGCATGATGATAACTGGACTGTAAAGCATTGAAGTGAGCATAGTGTCAGAGAGACCATCTGAGAGAACATGCATGATGATAACTGGACTGTAAAGCATTGAAGTGAGCATAGTGTCAGAGAGACCATCTGAGAGAACATGCATGATGATAACTGGACTGTAAAGCATTGAAGTGAGCATAGTGTCAGAGAGACCATCTGAGAGAACATGCATGATGATAACTGGACTGTAAAGCATTGAAGTGAGCATAGTGTCAGAGAGACCATCTGAGAGAACATGCATGATGATAACTGGACTGTAAAGCATTGAAGTGAGCATAGTGTCAGAGAGACCATCTGAGAGAACATGCATGATGATAACTGGACTGTAAAGCATTGAAGTGAGCATAGTGTCAGAGAGACCATCTGAGAGAACATGCATGATGATAACTGGACTGTAAAGCATTGAAGTGAGCATAGTGTCAGAGAGACCATCTGAGAGAACATGCATGATGATAACTGGACTGTAAAGCATTGAAGTGAGCATAGTGTCAGAGAGACCATCTGAGAGAACATGCATGATGATAACTGGACTGTAAAGCATTGAAGTGAGCATAGTGTCAGAGAGACCATCTGAGAGAACATGCATGTTGATAACTGGACTGTTACCTTTCAACGAAGCCTTCTTGAGGACTTTCATTGCATATAACTGACCCGCGTCTGGACCTGTGACCTTCCGGACCAGAAAAACCTTTCCGAAGGAACCCTGTCCCAGGACCTTAAGCAGCTCAAAGTGCCTCGGGTCAGCCTTCTCACAGCCCTCCTTCACATGGTGGGTGATATGGATCTCTGAATATGACAGAACCTCGTCCTACACACACACACACACACACACACAGTTAGTACTGCATGCACACACAAAATATATACGCACATACAACCCCTTATTCAAGTAGGTCACCAGGAACATCTACCCTACAATCGACGGTCAAGCCATCCACCCTCTCCAACTAGGGAGTCAACTTTGGCCCTTCTCTGTCCTGTGATGCCCATATAAACCGTATCCGCTAACATGTTTCTATCAAAGACACATGGCCAAACTATCGCTCTCCCAGCCAGATGCAGAGAAACTAGCCCACACCTAAATGTTTTCCCAGATTGACTACAGCTCTGTTCAGGGGCAAATCACTTCAGAGGCTCCCGAGTGGTGCAGCAGTCTAACACACTTCATCCCAGTGCAAGAGGAGTCACTACCGCAACTGGTTCGAATCCAGGCTGTATCACATCCGCCCGTGATTGGGAGTCCCAACTGGCCCAGTGCAGTCTGGGTTTGGCCTGGGGGGCCGTCATAGTAGATAAGAATTTGCTCTTAACTGACTTGACGAGTTAAATAAAAGGTTCAATAAAATAAAACACATTCTCCAGAATAGTGCAGCCTGACCAGGACCAAGACGTCCACCCACATCACCCCCATCCTTACTGAACTGGCCTCCAGTCAACTAGTGGATCCACTCCAGAATCCTCCTCATAGACTTTACAGTCTAGAATAGACTGAGGGACCTCATGCCCCTTGCCTACGGATTCTCTCCTTGAACATCTGAGTCACCCCATTAATCGGAACCTATCAAACGGGACATAAAACCCATTTCTAAATACTGTTTTTCTTGAAGTACTAATCTGGAAAGTGATTTTAGCACCTAAGCATCTACTGATTCTAAATGTACTCTGTATTTAACTTATCTTTTTGATGCATTTAAAATATACACATCCTCTACCCAGGGACACTATCCTCTACCCAGGGACACTATCCTCTATTATCCTCTACCCAGGGACACTATCCTCTACCCAGGGACACTATCCTCTACCCAGGGACACTATCCTCTACCCAGGGACACTATCCTCTACCCAGGGACACTATCCTCTAACCACGGACACTATCCTCTACCAGGGACACTATCCTCTACCCAGGGACACTATCCTCTACTATCATCGACCAGGAACACTATCCTCTATTATCCTCTACCCAGGGACACTATCCTCTACCCAGGGACACTATCCTCTACCCAGGGACACTATCCTCTACCCAGGGACACTATCCTCTACCCAGGGACACTATCCTCTACCCAGGGACACTATCCTCTACCAGGTACACTATCCTCTACTATACTCTACCAGGTACACTATCCTCTAACAGGTACACTATCCTCTACCAGGTACACTATCCTCTACTATCCACTACCAGGAACACTATCCTCTACTATCCTCTACCCAGGGACACTATCCTCTACTATCCTCTACCCAGGTACACTATCCTCTACCCAGGTACACTATCCTCTACCCAGGTACACTATCCTCTACCCAGGTACACTATCCTCTACCCAGGTACACTATCCTCTACCCAGGTACACTATCCCCAACCCAGGTACACTATCCTCTACCAGGGACACTATCCTCTACTATCCTCTAACAGGTACACTATCCTCTACCAGGTACACTATCCTCTACCCAGGGACACTATCCTCTAACCACGGACACTATCCTCTACCAGGGACACTATCCTCTACCCAGGACACTATCCTCTACTATCATCGACCAGGAACACTATCCTCTATTATCCTCTACCCAGGGACACTATCCTCTACCCAGGGACACTATCCTCTACCCAGGGACACTATCCTCTACCCAGGGACACTATCCTCTACCCAGGGACACTATCCTCTACCCAGGGACACTATCCTCTACCCAGGGACACTATCCTCTACCCAGGGACACTATCCTCTACTATACTCTACCAGGTACACTATCCTCTAACAGGTACACTATCCTCTACCAGGTACACTATCCTCTACTATCCACTACCAGGAACACTATCCTCTACTATCCTCTACCCAGGTACACTATCCTCTACCCAGGTACACTATCCTCTACCCAGGTACACTATCCTCTACCCAGGTACACTATCCCCAACCCAGGTACACTATCCTCTACCAGGGACACTATCCTCTACTATCCTCTAACAGGTACACTATCCTCTACCAGGTACACTATCCTCTACCAGGTACACTATCCTCTACCAGGTACACTATCCTCTACCAGGAACACTATCCTCTACTATCCTCTACCCAGGGACACTATCCTCTACCCAGGTACACTATCCTCTATCCCAGGTACACTATCCTCTACCCAGGTACACTATCCTCTACCCAGGTACACTATCCTCTACCCAGGTACACTATCCTCTACCCAGGTACACTATCCTCTACCCAGGTACACTATCCTCTACCAGGTACACTATCCTCTACCCAGGAACACTATCCTCTACCAGGAACACTATCCTCTACCCAGGAACACTATCCTCTACCAGGTACACTATCCTCTACCAGGAACACTATCCTCTACCAGGAACACTATCCTCTACCAGGAACACTATCCTCTACTATCCTCTAACAGGAACACTATCCTCTACTATCATCGACCAGGAACACTATCCTCTACTATCCTCTACCAGGAACACTACCCTCTATTATCCTCTACCAGGGACACTATCCTCTACCCAGGGACACTATCCTCCACCCAGGGACACTACCCTCCACCCAGGGACACTACCCTCCACCCAGGGACACTACCCTCCACCTAGGAACACTACCCGCTACAAAGGAACACTACCCTCTACCCAGGAACACTACCCTCTATTATCCTCTACCCAGGAACACTATCCTCTATTATCCTCCACCCAGGGACACTATCCTCCACCCAGGGACACTATCCTCCACCCAGGGACACTACCCTCCACCCAGGGACACTACCCTCCACCCAGGGACACTACCCTCCACCTAGGAACACTACCCGCTACAAAGGAACACTATCCTCTACCCAGGAACACTACCCTCTATTATCCTCTACCCAGGAACACTATCCTCTATTATCCTCCACCCAGGGACACTATCCTCCACCCAGGGACACTATCCTCCACCCAGGGACACTATCCTCTACCTAGGGACACTATCCTCTACTATCCTCGACCAGGAACACTATCCTCTACCAGGAGCACTACCCTCTATTATCCTCTATCCAGGGACACTATCCTCTACCCAGGGACACTACCCTCTACCCAGGGACACTACCCTCTACCCAGGGACACTACCCTCTACCCAGGACACTACCCTCTACCCAGGGACACTACCCTCTACCCAGGGACACTACACTCTACCCAGGGACACTACACTCTACCAGGGACACTACACTCTACCCAGGGACACTACACTCTACCCAGGGACACTACACTCTACCCAGGGACACTACACTCTACCCAGGGACACTACACTCTACCCAGGGACACTACCCTCTACCCAGGGACACTATCCTCTACCCAGGGACACTATCCTCTACCCAGGGACACTATCCTCTACCCAGGGACACTATCCTCTACCCAGGGACACTATCCTCTACCCAGGGACACTATCCTCTACCAGGGACACTATCCTCTACCAGGTACACTATCCTCTACTATACTCTACCAGGTACACTATCCTCTAACAGGTACACTATCCTCTACCAGGTACACTATCCTCTACTATCCACTACCAGGAACACTATCCTCTACTATCCTCTACCCAGGGACACTATCCTCTACTATCCTCTACCCAGGTACACTATCCTCTACCCAGGTACACTATCCTCTACCCAGGTACACTATCCTCTACCCAGGTACACTATCCTCTACCCAGGTACACTATCCCCAACCCAGGTACACTATCCTCTACCAGGAACACTATCCTCTACTATCCTCTAACAGGTACACTATCCTCTACCAGGTACACTATCCTCTACCAGGTACACTATCCTCTACCAGGTACACTATCCTCTACTATCCACTACCAGGAACACTATCCTCTACCCAGGTACACTATCCTCTACCCAGGTACACTATCCTCTACCCAGGTACACTATCCTCCACCCAGGTACACTATCCTCTACCCAGGTACACTATCCTCTACCCAGGTACACTATCCTCTACCAGGTACACTATCCTCTACCCAGGAACACTATCCTCTACCCAGGAACACTATCCTCTACCAGGAACACTATCCTCTACCAGGTACACTATCCTCTACCAGGAACACTATCCTCTACCAGGAACACTATCCTCTACCAGGAACACTATCCTCTACTATCCTCGACCAGGAACACTATCCTCTACTATCCTCTACCAGGAACACTACCCTCTATTATCCTCTACCCAGGGACACTATCCTCTACCCAGGGACACTATCCTCCACCCAGGGACACTACCCTCCACCCAGGGACACTACCCTCCACCCAGGGACACTACCCTCCACCCAGGGACACTACCTCCACCTAGGAACACTACCCGCTACAAAGGAACACTACCCTCTATTATCCTCTACCCAGGAACACTATCCTCTATTATCCTCCACCCAGGGACACTATCCTCCACCCAGGGACACTATCCTCCACCCAGGGACACTATCCTCCACCCAGGGACACTATCCTCCACCCAGGGACACTATCCTCTACCTAGGGACACTATCCTCTACTATCCTCGACCAGGAACACTATCCTCTACCAGGAGCACTACCCTCTATTATCCTCTATCCAGGGACACTATCCTCTACCCAGGGACACTATCCTCTACCAGGGACACTACCCTCTACCCAGGGACACTACCCTCTACCCAGGGACACTACCCTCTACCCAGGTACACTATCCTCTACCCAGGTACACTATCCTCTACCCAGGTACACTATCCCCAACCCAGGTACACTATCCTCTACCAGGAACACTATCCTCTACTATCCTCTAACAGGTACACTATCCTCTACCAGGTACACTATCCTCTACCAGGTACACTATCCTCTACCAGGTACACTATCCTCTACCAGGTACACTATCCTCTACTATCCACTACCAGGAACACTATCCTCTACTATCCTCTACCCAGGTACACTATCCTCTACCCAGGTACACTATCCTCTACCCAGGTACACTATCCTCTACCCAGGTACACTATCCTCTACCAGGTACACTATCCTCTACCCAGGTACACTATCCTCTACCAGGTACACTATCCTCTACCCAGGAACACTATCCTCTACCCAGGAACACTATCCTCTACCAGGAACACTATCCTCTACCAGGAACACTATCCTCTACCAGGAACACTATCCTCTACCCAGGAACACTATCCTCTACCAGGTACACTATCCTCTACCAGGAACACTATCCTCTACCAGGAACACTATCCTCTACCAGGAACACTATCCTCTACCAGGAACACTATCCTCTACTATCCTCTAACAGGAACACTATCCTCTACTATCATCGACTAGGAACACTATCCTCTACTATCCTCTACCAGGAACACTACCCTCTATTATCCTCTACCCAGGGACACTATCCTCTACCCAGGGACACTATCCTCCACCCAGGGACACTACCCTCCACCCAGGGACACTACCCTCCACCCAGGGACACTACCCTCCACCTAGGAACACTACCCGCTACAAAGGAACACTACCCTCTACCCAGGAACACTACCCTCTATTATCCTCTACCCAGGAACACTATCCTCTATTATCCTCCACCCAGGGACACTATCCTCCACCCAGGGACACTATCCTCCACCCAGGGACACTACCCTCCACCCAGGGACACTACCCTCCACCCAGGGACACTACCCTCCACCTAGGAACACTACCCGCTACAAAGGAACACTACCCTCTACCCAGGAACACTACCCTCATTATCCTCTACCCAGGAACACTATCCTCTATTATCCTCCACCCAGGGACACTATCCTCCAACCAGGGACACTATCCTCCACCCAGGGACACTATCCTCTACCTAGGGACACTATCCTCTACTATCCTCGACCAGGAACACTATCCTCTACCAGGAGCACTACCCTCTATTATCCTCTACCCAGGGACACTATCCTCTACCCAGGGACACTACCCTCTACCCAGGGACACTACCCTCTACCCAGGGACACTACACTCTACCCAGGGACACTACACTCTACCCAGGGACACTACACTCTACCCAGGGACACTACACTCTACCCAGGGACACTACACTCTACCCAGGGACACTACACTCTACCCAGGGACACTACACTCTACCCAGGGACACTACACTCTACCCAGGGACACTACACTCTACCCAGGGACACTACACTCTACCCAGGGACACTACCTCTACCCAGGGACACTACACTCTACCCAGGACACTACACTCTACCCAGGGACACTATCCTCTACCCAGGGACACTATCCTCTACCCAGGGACACTATCCTCTACCCAGGACACTATCCTCTACCCAGGGACACTATCCTCTACCAGGTACACTATCCTCTACTATACTCTACCAGGTACACTATCCTCTAACAGGTACACTATCCTCTACCAGGTACACTATCCTCTACTATCCACTACCAGGAACACTATCCTCTACTATCCTCCACCCAGGGACACTACCCTCCACCTAGGAACACTACCCGCTACCAGGAACACTACCCTCTACCCAGGAACACTACCCTCTATTATCCTCTACCCAGGAACACTATCCTCTATTATCCTCCACCCAGGGACACTATCCTCCACCCAGGGACACTATCCTCCACCCAGGGACACTATCCTCTACCTAGGGACACTATCCTCTACTATCCTCGACCAGGAACACTATCCTCTACCAGGAGCACTACCCCACCAGGTCTATTATCCTCTATCCAGGGACACTATCCTCTACCCAGGGACACTATCCCTCTACCAGGGACACTACACTCTACCCAGGGACACTACACTCTACCCAGGGACACTACACTCTACCCAGGGACACTACACTCTACCCAGGGACACTACACTCTACCCAGGACACTATCACTCTACCAGGACACTACACTCTACCCAGGGACACTACACTCTACCAGGGACACTACACTCTACCAGGGACACTATCACTCTACCCAGGGACACTACACTCTATCCCAGGGACACTATCCTCTACCAGGGACACTATCCTCTACCCAGGGACACTATCCTCTACCAGGTACACTATCCTCTACTATACTCTACCAGGTACACTATCCTCTAACAGGTACACTATCCTCTACCAGGTACACTATCCTCTACTATCCACTACCAGGAACACTATCCTCTACTATCCTCTACCAGGGACACTATCCTCTACTATCCTCTACCCAGGTACACTATCCTCTACCCAGGTACACTATCCTCTACCCAGGTACACTATCCTCTACCCAGGTACACTATCCCCAACCCAGGTACACTATCCTCTACCAGGAACACTATCCTCTACTATCCTCTAACAGGTACACTATCCTCTACCAGGTACACTATCCTCTACCAGGTACACTATCCTCTACCAGGTACACTATCCTCTACTATCCACTACCAGGAACACTATCCTCTACCCAGGGACACTATCCTCTACCCAGGTACACTATCCTCTACCCAGGTACACTATCCTCTACTATCCACTACCAGGAACACTATCCTCTACCCAGGGACACTATCCTCTACCCAGGTACACTATCCCCAACCCAGGTACACTATCCTCTACCAGGAACACTATCCTCTACTATCCTCTAACAGGTACACTATCCTCTACCAGGTACACTATCCTCTACCAGGTACACTATCCTCTACCAGGTACACTATCCTCTACTATCCACTACCAGGAACACTATCCTCTACCAGGGACACTATCCTCTACCCAGGTACACTATCCTCTACCCAGGTACACTACACTCTACCCAGGACACTATCCTCTACCAGGGACACTATCCTCTACCCAGGGACACTATCCTCTACCCAGGGACACTATCCTCTACCAGGGACACTATCCTCTACCAGGTACGCTATCCTCTACTATACTCTACCAGGTACACTATCCTCTAACAGGTACACTATCCTCTACCAGGTACACTATCCTCTACTATCCACTACCAGGAACACTATCCTCTACTATCCTCTACCCAGGGACACTATCCTCTACTATCCTCTACCCAGGTACACTATCCTCTACCAGGTACACTATCCTCTACCCAGGTACACTATCCTCTACCCAGGTACACTATCCTCTACCCAGGTACACTATCCTCTACCCAGGTACACTATCCCCAACCCAGGTACACTATCCTCTACCAGGAACACTATCCTCTACTATCCTCTAACAGGTACACTATCCTCTACCAGGTACACTATCCTCTACCAGGTACACTATCCTCTACCAGGTACACTATCCTCTACTATCCACTACCAGGAACACTATCCTCTACCCAGGGACACTATCCTCTACCCAGGTACACTATCCTCTACCCAGGTACACTATCCTCTACCCAGGTACACTATCCTCTACCCAGGTACACTATCCTCTACCAGGTACACTATCCTCTACCCAGGTACACTATCCTCTACCCAGGAACACTATCCTCTACCAGGAACACTATCCTCTACCCAGGAACACTATCCTCTACCAGGTACACTATCCTCTACCAGGAACACTATCCTCTACCAGGAACACTATCCTCTACTATCCTCTAACAGGAACACTATCCTCTACTATCATCGACCAGGAACACTATCCTCTACTATCCTCTACCAGGAACACTACCCTCTATTATCCTCTACCCAGGGACACTATCCTCCACCCAGGGACACTACCCTCCACCCAGGGACACTATCCTCCACCCAGGGACACTATCCTCCACCCAGGGACACTATCTCCACCCAGGGACACTACCCTCCACCTAGGAACACTACCCGCTACAAAGGAACACTATCCTCTATTATCCTCTACCCAGGAACACTATCCTCTATTATCCTCCACCCAGGGACACTATCCTCCACCCAGGGACACTATCCTCCACCCAGGGACACTATCCTCCACCCAGGGACACTATCCTCTACTATCCTCGACCAGGAACACTATCCTCTACCAGGAGCACTACCCTCCATTATCCTCTATCCAGGGACACTATCCTCTACCCAGGGACACTATCCTCTACCCAGGGACACTACCCTCTACCCAGGGACACTACCCTCCTACCCAGGGACACTACCCTCTACCAGGGACACTACACTCCTACCCAGGGACACTACACTCTACCCAGGGACACTACACTCTACCCAGGGACACTACACTCTACCAGGGACACTACACTCTACCCAGGGACACTATCCTCTACCAGGGACACTATCCCTCTACCATCCTCTACCAGGTCCACTATCCTCTACCAGGTACACTATCCTCTAACAGGAACACTATCCTCTAACAGGAACACTATCCTCTACCAGGGACACTATCCCTCTACTATCCTCTACCAGGAACACTATCCTCCACCAGGTACACTATCCTCTACCCAGGGACACTATCCTCTACCCAGGTACACTATCCTCTACCCAGGTACACTATCCTCTACCAGGTACACTATCCTCTACCCAGGTACACTATCCTCTACCAGGAACACTATCCTCTACCAGGAACACTATCCTCTACCCAGGAACACTATCCTCTACCAGGAACACTATCCTCTACCAGGAACACTATCCACTACCATCCTCTACCAGGAACTATATCCTCTACCATCCTCTACCAGGGACACTACCCTCTACCCAGGGACACTACCCTCTACCCAGGGACACTATCCCTCTACCCAGGGACACTACCCTCTATTATCCTCTAGAAGGTACACCATCCTCCACCAGGAACACTATCCTCCACCAGGAACACTATCCTCCACCAGGAACACTATCCTCCACCAGGAACACTATCCTCCACCAGGAACACTATCCTCCACCAGGAACACTATCCTCCACCAGGTACACTATCCTCCACCAGGTACACTATCCTCCACCAGGAACACTATCCTCCACCAGGAACACTATCCTCCACCAGGTACACTATCCTCCACCAGGTACACTATCCTCCACCAGGAACACTATCCTCCACCAGGTACACTATCCTCCACCAGGTACACTATCCTCCACCAGGTACACTATCCTCCACCAGGTACACTATCCTCCACCAGGTACACTATCCTCTACCATCCTCTACCAGGAACACTATCCTCCACCAGGAACACTATCCTCCACCAGGTACACTATCCTCTACCAGGTACACTATCCTCTACCAGGTACACTATCCTCCACCAGGAACACTATCCTCTACCAGGAACACTATCCTCTATTATCCTCTACCAGGAACACTATCCTCTACCAGGAACACTATCCTCCACCAGGTACACTATCCTCTACTATCCTCTACCAGGAACACTATCCTCTACCAGGTACACTATCCTCTACCAGGTACACTATCCTCTACCAGGAACACTATCCTCTACCAGGAACACTATCCTCTACCAGGAGCACTATCCTCTACCAGGAGCACTATCCTCTACCAGGAGCACTATCCTCTACCAGGTACACTATCCTCTACCAGGTACACTATCCTCCACTATCCTCTACCAGGTACACTGTCCTCCACCAGGTACACTATCCTCCACCAGGTACACTATCCTCCACCAGGAACACTATCCTCCATCAGGAACACTATCCTCTACCAGGTACACTATCCTCCACCAGGTACACTATCCTCTACCATCCTCTACCAGGAACACTATCCTCTACCATCCTCTACCAGGAACACTATCCTCTACCATCCTCTACCAGGAACACTATCCTCTACCATCCTCTACCAGGAACACTATCCTCTACCATCCTCTACCAGGAACACTATCCTCTACCATCCTCTACCAGGGACACTATCCTCTACCAGGGACACTATCCTCTACCAGGGACACTATCCTCTACCAGGGACACTATCCTCCACCAGGAACACTATCCTCGACCAGGTACACTATCCTCTACCAGGTACACTATCGTCTACCAGGTACACTATCCTCTACCAGGTACACTATCCTCTACCATCCTCTACCAGGAACACTATCCTCTACCAGGAACACTATCCTCTACCAGGGACACTATCCTCTACCAGGAACACTATCCTCCACCAGGTACACTATCCTCCACCAGGTACACTATCCTCCACCAGGTACACTATCCTCGACCAGGTACACTATCCTCGACCAGGTACACTATCCTCTACCAGGTACACTATCCTCTACCAGGTACACTATCCTCCACCAGGTACACTATCCTCCACCAGGAACACTATCCTCTACTATCCTCTACCAGGTACACTATCCTCTACCAGGAACACTCCCTCTACCAGGTACACTATCCTCTACTATCCTCTACCAGGTACAATAGCCTCTACCAGGTACACTATCCTCTACCAGGTACACTATCCTCTACCAGGAACACTATCCTCTACCAGGAACACTATCCTCTACCAGGAACACTATCCTCCACCAGGTACACTATCCTCTACTATCCTCTACCAGGTACACTATCCTCTACCAGGTACACTATCCTCTACCAGGTACACTATCCTCTACCAGGAACACTATCCTCTACCAGGTACACAATCCTCGACTATCCTCTACCAGGAACACTATCCTTGACTATCCTCTACCAGGAACACTATCCTCTACCAGGAACACTATCCTCTATTATCCTCTACCAGGAACACTATCCTCTACCAGGAACACTATCCTCCACCAGGTACACTATCCTCTACTATCCTCTACCAGGAACACTATCCTCTACCAGGAACACTATCCTCTACTATCCTCTACCAGGTACACTATCCTCTACCAGGAACACTATCCTCTACCAGGTACACTATCCTCTACCAGGAACACTATCCTCTACAATCCTCTACCAGGAACACTATCCTCTACCATCCTCTACCAGGAACACTATCCTCTACCATCCTCTACCAGGAAAACTATCCTCTACCATCCTCTACCAGGAAAACTATCCTCTACCATCCTCTACCAGGAACACTATCCTCTACCAGGAACACTATCCTCTACCAGGAACACTATCCTCTACCAGGAGCACTATCCTCTACCAGGTACACTATCCTCTACCAGGTACACTATCCTCCACTATCCTCTACCAGGTACACTGTCCTCCACCAGGTACACTATCCTCCACCAGGTACACTATCCTCCACCAGGTACACTATCCTCCACCAGGTACACTATCCTCCATCAGGAACACTATCCTCCACCAGGTACACTATCCTCCACCAGGAACACTATCCTCTACCAGGTACACTATCCTCCACCAGGTACACTATCCTCTACTATCCTCTACCAGGAACACTATCCTCTACCATCCTCTACCAGGAACACTATCCTCTACCAGGTACACTATCCTCCACCAGGTACACTATCCTCTACCAGGGACACTCCTCTACCAGGGACACTATCCTCCACCAGGAACACTATCCTCTACCAGGTACACTATCCTCGACTATCCTCTACTAGGAACACTATCCTTGACTATCCTCTACCAGGTACACTATCCTCTACCAGGTACACTATCCTCTACCAGGTACACTATTCTCTACCAGGAACACTATCCTCTACCAGGAACACTATCCTCTACCAGGTACACTATCCTCTACCAGGTACACTATCCTCTACTATCCTCTACCAGGTACACTATCCTCTACCATCCTCTACCAGGAACACTATCCTCTACCAGGAACACTATCCTCCACCAGGTACACTATCCTCCACCAGGTACACTATCCTCCACCAGGTACACTATCCTCCACCAGGTACACTATCCTCCACCAGGTACACTATCCTCCACCAGGTACACTATCCTCGAACAGGTACACTATCCTCGACCAGGAACACTATCCTCTACCAGGAACACTATCCTCTACCAGGTACACTATCCTCCACCAGGTACACTATCCTCCACCAGGTACACTATCCTCCACCAGGTACACTATCCTCCACCAGGAACACTATCCTCCACCAGGAACACTATCCTCCACCAGGAACACTATCCTCCACCAGGAACACTATCCTCTACTATCCTCTACCAGGTACACTATCCTCTACTATCCTCTACCAGGAACACTATCCTCTACCAGGAACACTATCCTCTACCAGGTACACTATCCTCTACCAGGTACACTATCCTCTACCAGGTACACTATCCTCTACCAGGTACACTATCCTCTACCAGGTACACTATCCTCTACCAGGTACACTATCCTCTACCAGGAACACTATCCTCTACCAGGAACACTATCCTCTACCAGGAACACTATCCTCTACCAGGTACACTATCATTGACTATCCTCTACCAGGAACACTATCCTCCACCAGGTACACTATCCTCTATCCTCTACCAGGAACACTATCCTCTACCAGGTACACTATCCTCTACCAGGTACACTATCCTCTACCAGGTACACTATCCTCTACCAGGTACACTATCCTCTACCAGGTACACTATCCTCGACTATCCTCTACTAGGAACACTATCCTTGACTATCCTCTACCAGGAACACTATCCTCCACCAGGTACACTATCCTCTACCAGGTACACTATCCTCTACCAGGTACACTATCCTCTACCAGGTACACTATTCTCTACCAGGAACACTATCCTCGACTATCCTCTACCAGGAACACTATCCTTGACTATCCTCTACCAGGTACACTATCCTCTACCAGGTACACTATCCTTGACTATCCTCTACCAGGAACACTATCCTCGACTATCCTCTACCAGGAACACTATCCTTGACTATCCTCTACCAGGAACACTATCCTCTACTAGGAACACTATCCTCTACTATCCTCTACCAGGTAAACTATCCTCTACTATCCTCTACCAGGTACACTATCCTCTACCAGGTACACTATCCTCTACCAGGTACACTATCCTCTACCAGGAACACTATCCTCCACTATCGTCTACCAGGAACACTATCCTTGACTATCCTCTACCAGGAACACTATCCTCTACCAGGAACACTATCCTCTACCAGGTAAACTATCCTCTACTATCCTCTACCAGGTACACTATCCTCTACTATCCTCCACCAGGAACACTATCCTCTACTAGGAACACTATCCTCTACTATCCTCTATCCAGGACTATCCTCTACTATCCTCTACCAGGTAAACTATCCTCTACTATCCCTCTACCAGGAACACTATCCTCTACTATCCTCCACCAGGAACACTATCCTCTACCAGGTCCACTATCCTCTACTATCCTCTACTATCCTCTACCAGGTAAACTATCCTCTACTATCCTCTACCAGGAACACTATCCTCTACTATCCTCCACCAGGAACACTATCCTCTACCAGGTACACTATCCTCTACCAGGTACACTATCCTCTACCAGGTACACTATCCTCTACTATCCTCTACCAGATACACTATCCTCCACCAGGTACACTATCCTCCACCAGGAACACTATCCTCCACCAGGAACACTATCCTCTACTATCCTCTACCAGGTACACTATCCTCTACTATCCTCTACCAGGTACACTATCCTCTACCAGGTACACTATCCTCTACCAGGAACACTATCCTCTACCAGGTATACACTATCCTCTACCACATACACTATCCTCTACCAGGAACACTATCCTCTACCAGGAACACTATCCTCTACCAGGTACACTATCCTCTACCATCCTCTACCAGGAACACTATCCTCTACAATCCTCTACCAGGAACACTATCCTCTACCATCCTCTACCAGGAACACTATCCTCTACCATCCTCTACCAGGAAAACTATCCTCTACCATCCTCTACCAGGAAAACTATCCTCTACCATCCTCTACCAGGAACACTATCCTCTACCAGGAACACTATCCTCTACCAGGAACACTATCCTCTACCAGGTACACTATCCTCTACCAGGTACACTATCCTCCACTATCCTCTACCAGGTACACTGTCCTCCACCAGGTACACTATCCTCCACCAGGTACACTATCCTCCACCAGGAACACTATCCTCCACCAGGAACACTATCCTCTACCAGGAACACTATCCTCTACCAGGGACACTATCCTCTACCAGGTACACTATCCTCCACCAGGTACACTATCCTCTACTATCCTCTACCAGGAACACTATCCTCTACCAGGTACACTATCCTCTACCATCCTCTACCAGGAACACTATCCTCTACCATCCTCTACCAGGAACACTATCCTCTACCAGGAACACTATCCTCTACCAGGGACACTATCCTCTACCAGGGACACTATCCTCCACCCAGGAACACTATCCTCTACCAGGGGCACTATCCTCCACCAGGAACACTATCCTCTACCAGGAACACTATCCTCTACCAGGAACACTATCCTCTACCAGGAACACTATCCTCCACCAGGTACACTATCCTCCACCAGGTACACTATCCTCCACCAGGTACACTATCCTCCACCAGGTACACTATCCTCCACCAGGTACACTATCCTCCACCAGGTACACTATCCTCCACCAGGAACACTATCCTCCACCAGGAACACTATCCTCTACTATCCTCTACCAGGTACACTATCCTCTACTATCCTCTACCAGGTACACTATCCTCTACCAGGTACACTATCCTCTACCAGGTACACTATCCTCTACCAGGTACACTATCCTCTACCAGGTACACTATCCTCTACCAGGTACACTATCCTCTACCAGGAACACTATCCTCTACCAGGAACACTATCCTCTACCAGGAACACTATCCTCTACCAGGTACACTATCCTCTACCAGGAACACTATCCTCTACCAGGAACACTATCCTCCACCAGGTACACTATCATTGACTATCCTCTACCAGGAACACTATCCTCCACCAGGTACACTATCCTTGACTATCCTCTACCAGGAACACTATCCTCTACCAGGAACACTATCCTCTACCAGGTACACTATCCTCTACCAGGTACACTATCCTCTACCAGGTACACTATCCTCTACCAGGTACACTATCCTCTACCAGGTACACTATCCTCGACTATCCTCTACCAGGAACACTATCCTCTACCAGGTACACTATCCTCTACCAGGTACACTATCCTCTACCAGGTACACTATCCTCTACCAGGTACACTATCCTCTACCAGGTACACTATCCTCGACTATCCTCTACCAGGAACACTATCCTTGACTATCCTCTACCAGGTACACTATCCTCTACCAGGTACACTATCCTTGACTATCCTCTACAAGGAACACTATCCTCTACTATCCTCTACCAGGAACACTATCTTATCCTCCACCAGACTATCCTCTACCAGGAACACTATCCTCTACTAGGAACACTATCCTCTACTATCCTCTACCAGGTAAACTATCCTCTACCAGGTACACTATCCTCTACTTTCCTCTACCAGATACACTATCCTCCACCAGGTACACTATCCTCCACCAGGAACACTATCCTCCACCAGGAACACTATCCTCTACTATCCTCTACCAGGTAAACTATCCTCTACTATCCTCTACCAGGAACACTATCCTCTACTATCCTCCACCAGGAACACTATCCTCTACCAGGTACACTATCCTCCACCAGGAACACTATCCTCTACTATCCTCTACCAGGTAAACTATCCTCTACTATCCTCTACCAGGAACACTATCCTCTACTATCCTCCACCAGGAACACTATCCTCTACCAGGTACACTATCCTCTACCAGGTACACTATCCTCTACCAGATACACTATCCTCCACCAGGTACACTATCCTCCACCAGGAACACTATCCTCCACCAGGAACACTATCCTCCACCAGGAACACTATCCTCCACCAGGAACACTATCCTCTACTATCCTCTACCAGGTACACTATCCTCTACAATCCTCTACCAGATACACTATCCTCCACCAGGTACACTATCCTCCACCAGGTACACTATCCTCTACCATGTACACTATCCTCTACCACGTACACTATCCTCTACCAGGAACACTATCCTTGACTATCCTCTACCAGGAACACTATCCTCTACCAGGAACACTATCCTCCACTATCGTCTACCAGGAACACTATCCTCTACTATCCTCTACCAGGTAAACTATCCTCTACTATCCTCTACCAGGTACACTATCCTCTACCAGGTACACTATCCTCTACCAGGTACACTATGCTCTACTATCCTCTACCAGATACACTATCCTCCACCAGGTACACTATCCTCCACCAGGAACACTATCCTCTACTATCCTCTACTATCCTCTACCAGGTACACTATCCTCTACCAGGTACACTATCCTTGACTATCCTCTACCAGGAACACTATCCTCTACCAGGAACACTATTCTCCACTATCCTCTACCAGGTACACTATCCTCTACTATCCTCTACCAGATACACTATCCTCCACCAGGTACACTATCCTCTACCAGGTACACTATCCTCTACCAGGTACACTATCCTCCACTATCCTCTACCAGGTACACTATCCTCTACTATCCTCTACCAGATACACTATCCTCCACCAGGTACACTATCCTCTACCAGGAACACTATCCTCCACTATCCTCTACCAGGTACACTATCCTCCACTATCCTCTACCAGATACACTATCCTCCACCAGGTACACTATCCTCCACCACGTACACTATCCTCGACTATCCTCTACCAGGTACACTATCCTCTACCAGGTACACTATCCTCTACCAGGTACACTATCCTCTACCAGGTACACTATCCTCTACCAGGTACACTATCCACTACCAGGTACACTATCCTCTACCAGGTACACTGTTCTGAAAAGCTCTATACAAATGACTATTATTATTACTACTACTACTGTGCACACCCTCCATGTTCCTCACACAGTGAGACACACCCTCCATGTTCCTCACACCCCCCATGTTCCTCACAGTGACACAGTGACACACACCCCCTCCATGTTCCTCACACCCCCCATGTTCCTCACACAGTGACACACACCCTCCATGTTCCTCACACCCCCCATGTTCCTCACACAGTGACACACACCCTCCATGTTCCTCACACCCCCCATGTTCCTCACACAGTGACACACACCCTCCATGTTACACAGTGACACACAATTACTCACACAATGAGTAAAAGACTCTCCCTCGTCCATCGGCTCATCCAGGATCTGGTGACCATTAACCTGGAACACACACACACACACACACACACACACACACACACACACACACACACACACACAGTAAACAACCACGTCAACACAATACAAATCACACATCAACAGAGCTGACACACGACGGGAGCGTTCCAGCAGGTCAATTTGGCTAAATCAGTGACAACAAGAGCTGTTACCGACAAAATAAAATCTTAGTCGACTGAATTTTTCCATATAGACACACCCTGTGTTTCATAAAAAAAATCAACTATATGCATTGAGCTTGACTGATGCTTAAAGCTTATGGTTTGATGAAATGAGACAAATGCCCCAAGAGGGAGTTAGAGATCTAGATGAACAGAAGAAAAAAAAAACATGACCCAACTATTCTCCTCCTGCTTGCTTTCGCAGATTCTGCCATTATTCCTGAAGCTGCCGGTAAAAGGGGAGACTGCAGCCTTATGTGGAATGCCAATTTATCTTACCATTTCACCAATCTGCGTGCGTGCAAGTTAAGGTTTTCATATGTACATTTTTGTGAAAGCTTCATTTAATTGATAACGTCTAAATACCTCAATCATTGTCATGGGGTTAACCAAAAGTATATATAAATCTAAATGTACATTTTTTGGTTAGTATCATTTGCTTCTATTGCCAACTACAGCACATTCGGGAAAGTATTCAGACCACTTGACTTTTATTACATTTTGTTAAAATGGATTAAATACATGTTTTCCTCATCTACATACAATACCCCATAAAATAATAATAAAATAAAAGTACGTTATTATTCAGTCCCTTTGCTATGAGACTCAAAATTCAGCCCAGGTGCATCCTGTTTCCATTGATTATCCTTAATGTTTCTACAACTTGATTGGAGTCCACCTGTGGAAAATTCAATTGGTTGGACATGATTTGGAAAGGCACACACCTGTCTATATAAGGTTCCACAGTTGACAGCACATGTTAGAGCAAAAACCAATCCATGAGGTCGAAGGAAATGTCCATAGCGCTCAGAGACAGGATTGTGTCCAGGCACTGATCTGGGGAAGGGTACCAAAAATGTCTACAGCATTGAAGGTCCCCAAGAACACAACGGCCTCCATCATTTTTAAACGGAAGAAGTTTGGAACAACCAAGACTCTTCCGAGAGCTGGCCGCCCAGATAAACTGATCAATCGGGGAGAAGGGCCTTGGTCAGGAAGTTGACCAAGAAACCGATGGTCACTATGACAGCACTCCAGCGTTCCTCTGTGGAGATGGGAGAACATTCCAGAAGGACAATCATCTCCGCATCACTCCACCAATCAGGCCTTTATGGTAGACTGGCCAGACGGAAGCCACTCCTCAGTAAAAGGCGCGACAGCCGGCATGGAGTTTGACATAAATCACCTAAAGGACTCTCAGACAATTAGAAACAAGATTCTCTGATCTGATGAAACCAAGATTGAACACTTTGGCCTGAATGCCAAGCGTCAAATCTGGAAGAAACCCGACACCATCCCTACAGTGAAGCATGGTGGTGGCAGCATCATGCTGTAGGGATGTTCTTCAGAGGCAGGGACTGGGAGACTAGTCAGGATCGAGGGAAAGATGAACGGAGCAAATTACAGAGAGATCCTTGATGAAAATCTGCTCCAGAGCGCTCAGGACATCAGACTGGGGCAAAGGTTCACCTTCCAACAGGACAACAACCCTAAGCACAAAGCCAAGACAACGCAGGAGTTGCTTCGGGACAAGTCTCTAAATGTCCTTAAGTGTCCCAGCCAGAGCCCGGACTTGAACCCGATCAAACATCTCTGGAGACCTGAAAATAGCTGTGCAATGGCACTCCCCATCCAACCTGACAGAGTTTGATAGGATCTTCAGAGAAGAGAAACTCCCCAAATAGAGCTGTGCCAAGCTTGTAGTGCCATACCCAAGAAGACTTGAGGCTGTAAACGCTGCCAAAGGTGCTTCATCAAAGTACCGAGTAAAGGATCTAAATACTTATGTTAATGTGATTTATTTTTATACATACACATTTGCACAAATTTCTGAACCTGTTTTTGCTTTGTCATTATGGAGTATTGTGAGTAGATTGATGAGGGGAAAAAAACAATTTAAATCAATTTTAGAATAACGTAACAAAATGTGGAAAAAGTTTGTCTGAATACTTTAACCAATAGTGTTAAATCAAAATATATTTTATATTTGAGATTCTTCATATTGCCACCCTTTGCCTTGATGACAGCTATGCACATTTGGCAGTCTCTCAACCAGCTTCACCTGGAATGCTTTTCCAACAGTCTTGAAGGAGTACCCACATATGGTGAGCACTTGTTGGCTGCTTTTCCTTCACTCTGCAGTCCGACTTATCTCAAACCATATAAATTTGGTCGGGTGGTTGTGGAGGCCAGGTCATCTGATGCAGCACGCCATCGCTCTGCTTCTTGGTCAAATGGCCCTTACACAGCCTGGAGGTGTTTTGGGTCATTGTCCTGTTGAAAAACAAATACTAAGCCCAAACCAGATGGGATGGCGTATCGCTGCAAAATGCTGTGGTAGCCATGCTGGTTAAGTGTGCTTGAATATCTAAATAAATCACCGACAGTGTCACCAGCAAAGCACCCCCACTAAACACCACCTCCTCCATTCTTTACAGTTGGAAACACACTTGCGGAGATCATCTGTTCACCCAAACTGCATCTCACAAAGACACAGCAGTTGGAACCAAAAATCTCCAATTTGGACTCCAGATCAAAAGGACAAATTTCCACCGGTCTAAAGTCCATTGCTCGTGTTTCTTGGCCCAAGCAAGTCTATTCTTATCATTGGTGTCCTTTAGTGGTGGTTTCTTTGCAGCAATTCGACCATGAAGGCCTGACTCAGAGTCTCCACTCCTCCTGACTCACAGTAGTACCCGCAAAATCACCAGTCTCAACGTCAACAGTGAATAGAATGCCTGCCTTCTGGCAGAGTTGCAAAGAAAAAGCCATATCTCAGACTGGCCAATATTTTTTTATTTATTAAGATGGGCAAAGGAACACAGACATTGGACAGAGGAACTCTGCCTACAAGGCAAGCATCCCTCTTCACTGTTGACCATGAGACTGGTGTTTTGCAGATACTATTTAATGAAGCTGCCAGTTGAGGACTTGTGAGACATGTTTCTCAAACTAGACACTAATGTACTTGTCCCCATGTTCAGTTGTGCACCGGGGCCTCCCACTCCTCTTTCTATTCTGCTTAGAGCCAGTTTGCACTGTTCTATGAAGGAGTAGTACACAGCGTTGTATGAGTTCTTCCATTTCTTGGCAATTTCTCGCATGGAATAGCCTTAATTTCTCAGTACAAGAATAGACTGATGAGTTTCAGAAGAAAGTGTTTTGTTTCTGGTCATTTTGAGCCTGTAATCGAACCCACAAATGCTGATTCTTCAGATACTCAACTAGTCTAAAGAAGGCCAGTTGTATTGCTTCTTTAAATCAGAACAGTTTTCAGCTGTGCTAACATAATTGCAAAAGGGGTTTCTAATGATCAATTAGCCTTTTAAAATGATAAAATGATAAACAGGATAAGTCCTGTGTGGCTCAGTCGGTAGAGCATGGCGCTTGCAACGCCAAGCGTCGTGGGTTCGATTCCCGCTGGTGCCACCCATATGTAAAAGTAGTGGCCCCAGCCGACTTGTAAGTCGCTTTGGACAAAAGCGTCTGCTAAATGGGATATATTATTATTATAAGTGTACCTATGATGAAAATCACAGGCCTCTCATCTTTTAAGTGGGAGAACATGCACAATTGGTGGCTGACTAAATACTTTTTTGCCCCACTGTGTGTGTGTGCGTGTATATATATATTGCTCAAAAAAATAAAGGGAACACTAAAATAACACATCCGAGATCTGAATGAATGAAATATTCTTATTAAATACTTTTTTCTTTACATAGTTGAATGTGCTGACAACAAAATCACACAAATTATCAATGGATATCACATTTATCAACCTATGGAGGTCTGGATTTGGAGTCAGACTCAAAATTAAAGTGGAAAACCACACTACAGGCTGATCCAACTTTGATGTAATGTCATTAAAACAAGTCAAAATGAGGCTCAGTAGTGTGTGTGGCCTCCACGTGCCTGTGTGACCTCCATACCTCCCTGGGCATGCTCCTGATGAGGTGGCGGATGGTCTCCTGAGGGATCTCCTCCCAGACCTGGACTAAAGCATACGCCAACTCCTGGACAGTCTGTGGTGTGGCGTTGGTGGATGGAGCGAGACATGTCCCAGATGTGCTCAATTGGATTCAGGTCTGGGGAACGGGCGGGCCAGTCCATAGCATCAATGTCTTCCTCTTGCAGGAACTGCTGACACACTCCAGCCACATGAGGTCTAGCATTGTCTTGCATTAGGAGGAACCCAGGGCCAACCGCACCAGCATATGGTCTCACAGGGGGTCTGAGGATCTCATCTCGGTACCTAATGGCAGTCACGCTACCCCTGGCGAGCACATGGAGGGCTGTGCGGCCCCCCAAAGAAATGCCACCCCACACCATGACTGACCCACTGCCAAACCGGTCATGCTGGAGGATGTTGCAGGCAGCAGAACGTTCTCCACGGCGTTTCCAGACTCTGTCAAGTCTGTCACGTGCTCAGTGTGAACCTGCTTTCATCTGTGAAGAGCACAGGGCGCCAGTGGCGAATTTGCCAATCTTGGTGTTCTCTGGCAAATGCCAAACGTCCTGCACGGTGTTGGGCTGTAAGCACAACCCCACCTGTGGACGTCGGGCCCTCATACCACCCTCGTGGAGTCTGTTTCTGACAGTTTGAGCAGACACATGCACATTTGTGGCCTGCTGAAGGTCATTTTGCAGGGCTCTGGCAGTGCTCCTCCTTGCACAAAGGCGGAGGTAGCGGTCCTGCTGCTAGGTTGTTGCCCTCCTACGGCCTCCTCCACATCTCCTGATGTACTGGCCTGTCTCCTGGTAGCGCCTCCATGCTCTGGACACTACGCTGACAGACACAGCAAACCTTCTTGTCACAGCTCGCATTGATGTGCCATCCTGGATGAGCTGCACTACCTGAGCCACTTGTGTGGGTTGTAGACTCCGTCTCATGCTACCACGAGAGTGAAAACACCGCCAGCATTCAAAAGTGACCAAAACATCAGCCAGGAAGCATAGGAACTGAGAAGTGGTCTGTGGTCCCCACCTGCAGAACCGAACCACTCCTTTATTGGGGGTGTCTTGCTAATTGCCTATAATTTCCACCTGTTGTCTATTCAATTTGCACAACTGCATGTGAAATTTATTGTCAATCAGTGTTGCTTCCAAAGTGGACAGTTTGATTTCACAGAAGTGTGATTGACTTGGAGTTACATTGTGCTGTTTAAGTGTTCCCTTTATTTCGAGCAGTAATATATATATATAGAAAAAAATACAATGTCAAAAGTAAAAGATTTTTGTTGCATTTCAGCTAACTCTACCCCTCACCTCATTCTCATAACAAGTCCAATCTGACTAAATCTGGACCCTTGCAGCCATGATGACCTGCCCACCAGCCGTGTCTGAACGGAGCGGTGGGACCGGGGATTGCTGGCAGCTACAACGTCAACACAGCGCATTACAGTTTCATGTCTGGGAAACAGTCCCCAGCACGTCGAAACACGCGAATGGTTTACCTAACAATATAAATGATGTAGTTACAGACTGACTTTATAGCTAACGCATTGACAGCCGCCGTAATTGAGGCGTTAACGTTACTAGCCTGATAAATGAACGGACAAAACAGCAGCTAACATCCACTCCAGCACCGAAGGAACTGGTGAAAACAGCCCGTTTCAACAGCTTGGTAAACAATCCAATATGAACCCGATACATTTCATCAAGGACAACAGTTGCTGCCTCAAAATAAACACAGTTCGCATAAATAACTCTGGAACAGGCAGATAGCAAGCCAGCTTGCTTAGCAGCACCACTAGCATTAGCCTAGCTGCTCCTTTAGCATGCATGTTGTCTCACCATTATATAGTCGCAGTTTCATACATTTTGCTGGGACATAAACAGCCTTCCATCCCATGCAGAAGCTATAATAGTGAACTAACCTCACTACTAACGCTGGTCACCTCCATTTTGTCCCAGGGTTCGTGCGGCTGGGAGAACGGCATCGTAGTCGGAGATAGACCGCTGCTCCAAGCCGAATCCCCCCCGCTGATAGCCCACCGGAGATTCTGCCTTCACGGTCGGGCACCAGACAGATCTGGGTCACCGGCGCCTACTGCCCGGGGAAGATCAGACACCGGGGTCGGGACAGTTATGGCAACCGATTTTACGTTCTTCTCCCATAGATTAATATGGGCGTCTCTATCCTCAGCATCAATGCACTGAGAGGCCATTGACGTAGCTCTGACGCAATTCAGTTAAGGATTTCCCCCATAATAGGCAAACAAACAAAGGAGGGAGAGCAGAGCAGAGGGGAAGAGGAAAGAAGAGAAGTGCAGAGGGGGAGAGGAAAGAAGAATGGGGGAGGGGGGGAGGAAAGAAGAATGGGGGAGGGGGAGGAAAGAAGAATGGGGGAGGGGGGAGGAAAGAAGAATGGGGGAGGGGGGAGGAAAGAAGAATGGGGGAGGGGGAGGAAAGAAGAATGGGGGGAGGGGGGAGGGGGGAGGGGGAGAGAAAGAAGAATGGGGGGAGGGGGAGAGAAAAGAAGAATGGGGGAGGAGGGAGAGGAAAGAAGAAGAGGAAAGAAATGGGGGTGGGGAGAAAAGAAGAATGGGGAGGAGGAGGGGGAATGGGGGGAGAAAAAGAAGAATGGGGGGGAGAGAGGAATAATGGGGGAGGGGGGAGAAAAGAAGAATGGGGGGAGAGAAAAGAAGAATGGGGGGAAAAAGAATGGGGGGGGGGGAGAAAAGAAGAGAGAAAAAGAAGAATGGGGGAGAGAAAAGAAGGGGGGGAGAGAAAAGAAGAATGGGGGAGGGGGGAGAAAAGAAGAGTGGGGGGGGGGGAGAGAAAAGAAGAATGGGGGAGAGAAAAGAAGAATGGGGGAGGGGGAGAAAAGAAGAATGGGGGGAGGGGGAGAAAAGAAGAATGGGGAATGGGGAGAAAAGAAGAATGGGGGGAGGGGGAGAAAGAAGAATGGGGGAGGGGGAGAAAAGAAGAATGGGGAGGGGGAGAAAAGAAGAATGGGGGAAGGGGAGAGAAAAGAAGAATGGGGGAGGGAAAAGAAGAATGGGGAGGGGGAGAGAAAAGAAGAGAGTGCAGAGGGGGAGAGGAAAGAAGAGAAGTGCAGAGGGGGAAGGAAAGGAGAGAAGAGGAGGAGAGGAAAGGAGAGGCGAGGGAGAAGGCCGGGGGGAATCGTACTATGTAGCTCAACATTAGAGCAGTCAAGATTAGAAATGGCAGTGTGTAACAACGATGGCTACAAGGCATGGAGATGTTATCGCCCAGGCTCTTTGATGGATCGTAGTTACAATGTAATTCCACCAATCACATCCATATTTATTACAGTAGCTACTGTATCTCTCTATTCAGCTTCAGAACAGGACAACAAGAACAAACCACGAAATCGTGCTTGATGTACCAACTTCATTGTAAATGCCAAAAGGAGAACTTTGTACTATAGTAAAGGGCCAGGTTTAGACCTACTAGTGTTAGAATAGTAAAGGACCTACTAGTGTTAGAATAGTAAAGGGCCAGGTCTAAACCTACTGGTGTTAGAATAGTAAAGGGCCTACTAGTGTTAGAATAGTAAAGGGCCTACTAGTGTTAGAATAGTAAAGGGCCTACTAGTGTTAGAATAGTAAAGGACCTACTAGTGTTAGAATAGTAAAGGGCCAGGTCTAAACCTACTGGTGTTAGAATAGTAAAGGGCCTACTAGTGTTAGAATATTAAAGGACCTACTAGTGTTAGAATAGTAAAGGGCCAGGTTTAGACCTACTAGTGTTAGAATAGTAAAGGGCCAGGTTTAGACCTACTAGTGTTAGAATAGTAAAGGGCCAGGTTTAGACTACAACTAGATAGAGGGATGGAGGGAGGGGGAGGGATGTTGGGGTGGAGGAATGTTGGGATGGAGGGTGGGATGGAGGGAGGGATGGTGGGGAGGTGGGATGGAGGTGGGTGGGATGGAGGGAGGGAAGGATGGTGGGAGGTGGATGGAGGGTGGGAGGGAGAGAGGGATGGTGGGGGGTGGGTGGTGGGTGGGATGGAGGGAAGGAGGATGGTGGGATGGAGTGAAGGAGGGATGGTGGGGGGTGGGGGTGGGTGGGATGGAGGGAAGGAGGGATGGTGGGATGGAGGAAGGGATGGTGGATGTCATAAGGTGAATTCACCAATTTGTAAGTCGCTCTGGATAAGAGCGTCTGCCAAATGACTTAAATGTAAATGTAAATGTAGACCTACTAGTGTTAGAATAGTAAAGGGCCAGAACTACCCACCACATAACTTTCCTATATAACTCTGCCTCCACAGAACTCTCCTAAGGAACTCTCCCACCACATAACTCTCCCATAGAACTCTCCTACCACATAACTCTCCTATAGAACTCTCCCTCCACATAACTCTCCTATAGAACTATCCCTCCACATAACTCTCCCATAGAACTCTCCTACCACATAACTCTCCTATAGAACTCTCCCACCACATAACTCTCCTATAGAACGCTCCCACCACATAACTGTCTTATAGAACTCTCCCTCCACATAACTCCCCTATAGAACTCTCCCTCCACATAACTCTCCGAAGTAACTCTCCCTCCACATAACTCTCCTATAGAACTCTCCTACCACATAACTCCCCTATAGAACTCTCCCTCCACATAACTCCCCTATTGAACTCTCCTACCACATAACCCTCCTTTAGAACTCTCCTATACAACTCTCCCACCACATAACTCTCCTATACAACTCTCCTCCACATAACTCTCCTATAGAACTCTCCTACCACATAACTCCCCTATAGAACTCTCCTAACACATAACTCCCCTATTGAACTCTCCTACCACATAACTCCCCTATAGAACTCTCCCTCCACATAACTCCCCTATTGAACTCTCCTACCACATAACCCTCCTTTAGAACTCTCCTATACAACTCTCCCACCACATAACTCTCCTATACAACTCTCCCTCCACATAACTCTCCTATAGAACTCTCCTACCACATAACTCCCCTATAGAACTCTCCTAACACATAACTCCCCTATTGAACTCTCCTACCACATAACCCTCCTTTAGAACTCTCCTATACAACTCTCCCACCACATAACTCTCCTATACAACTTTCCTACCACATAACTCCCCTATAGAACTCTCCTACCACATAACTCCCCTATTGAACTCTCCTACCACATAACAATCCTATAGAACTCTACCACCACTTAACACTCCTATAGAACTCTCCTCCACATAACTCCCCTATAGAACTCTCCCTCCACATAACTCCCCTATAGAACTCTCCCTCCACATAACTCCCCTATAGAACTCTCCCACAACATAACTCTCCTATAGAAATATCTCACCACATAACTCTCCTATAGAACTCTCCCTCCACATAACTCCCCTATAGAACTCTTCCTCCACATAACTCCCCTATAGAACTCTCCCTCCACATAACTCCCCTATAGAACTCTCCCTCCACATAACTCCCCTATATAACTCTCCCTCCACATACCTCCCCTATAGAACTCTCCCTCCACATAACTCCCATATAGAACTCTCCCACAACATAACTCTCCTATAGAACTCTCCCTCCACCAAACTCTCCCATAGAACTTTCCCATAGAACTCTCCTACCACAAAACTCTCCTATAGAACTCTCCTACCACATAACTCTCCCATAGAACTCTCCTACCACATAACTCTCCTATAGAACTCTGCCTCCACAGAACACTCCTAAGGAACTCTCCCACCACATAACTCTCCCATAGAACTCTCCTACCACATAACTCTCCTATAGAACTCTCCCTCCACATAACTCTCCTATAGAACTATCCCTCCACATAACTCTCCCATAGAACTCTCCTACCACATAACTCTCCTATAGAACTCTCCCACCACATAACTCTCCTATAGAACGCTCCCACCACATAACTGTCTTATAGAACTCTCCTCCACATAACTCCCCTATAGAACTCTCCCTCCACATAACTCTCCGAAGGAACTCTCCCTCCACATAACTCCCCTATAGAACTCTCCCACAACATAACTCTCCTATAGAAATATCTCACCACATAACTCTCCTATAGAACTCTCACTCCACATAACTCCCCTATAGAACTCTTCCTCCACATAACTCCCCTATAGAACTCTCCTCCACATAACTCCCCTATAGAACTCTCCTCCACATAACTGCCCTATATAACTCTCCCTCCACATAACTCCCCATAGAACTCTCCTCCACATAACTCCCATATAGAACTCTCCCACAACATAACTCTCCTATAGAACTCTCCCTCCACATAACTCTCCCATAGAACTTTCCCATAGAACTCTCCTACCACAAAACTCTCCTATAGAACTCTCCTACCACATAACTCTCCTATAGAACTCTCCTACCACATAACTCTCCTATAGAACTCTCCCTCCACATAACTCTCCTATAGAACTCTCCTAACACATGACTATCCTATAGAATGCTCCTACCACATAACTCTCCCATAGAACTCTCCCATAGAACTCTCCTACCACAAAACTCTCCTATAGAACTCTCCCACCACATAACTCCCCTATAGAACTCTCCTACCACATAACTCCCCTATAGAACTCTCCTACCACATAACTCTCCTATAGATCTCTCCCTCCACATAACTCTTCTTTAGAACTCTCCTGTAGTACTCTCCTAGCACATAACTCCCCTATAGAACTCTCCTACCACATAACTGTCCTATAGAACTCTCCCTCCACATAACTCTCCGAAGGAACTCTCCCTCCACATAACTCTCCGAAGGAACTCTCCCTCCACATAACTCTCCTATAGAACTCTCCCTCCACATAACTCTCCTATAGAAATCTCCCTCAACATAACCCTCCTTTAGAACTCTCCTATACAACTCTCCCACTACATAACTCTCCTATACAACTCTCCTACCACATAACTCCCCTATAGAACTCTCCTACCACATAACTCCCATTGAACTCTCCTACCACATAACAATCCTATAGAACTCTCCCTCCACATAACTCCCCTATAGAACTCTCCCTCCACATAACTATCCTATAGAACGTTACCACCACATAACTGTCCTATAGAACTCTTCCTCCACATAACTCCCCTATAGAACTCTCCCTCCACATAACTGCCCTATATAACTCTCCTCCACATAACTCCCCTATAGAACTCTCCTCCACATAACTCCCATATAGAACTCTCCCACAACATAACTCTCCTATAGAACTCTCCTCCACATAACTCTCCCATAGAACTTTCCCATAGAACTCTCCTACCACAAAACTCTCCTATAGAACTCTCCTACCACATAACTCTCCCATAGAACTCTCCTACCACATAACTCTCCTATAGAACTCTGCCTCCACAGAACACTCCTAAGGAACTCTCCTACCACATAACTCTCCCATAGAACTCTCCTACCACATAACTCTCCTATAGAACTCTCCCTCCACATAACTCTCCTATAGAACTATCCCTCCACATAACTCTCCCATAGAACTCTCCTACCACATAACTCTCCTATAGAACTCTCCCACCACATAACTCTCCTATAGAACGCTCCCACCACATAACTGTCTTATAGAACTCTCCTCCACATAACTCCCCTATAGAACTCTCCCTCCACATAACTCTCCGAAGGAACTCTCCCTCCACATAACTCCCCTATAGAACTCTCCCACAACATAACTCTCCTATAGAAATATCTCACCACATAACTCTCCTATAGAACTCTCACTCCACATAACTCCCCTATAGAACTCTTCCTCCACATAACTCCCCTATAGAACTCTCCCTCCACATAACTCCCCTATAGAACTCTCCCTCCACATAACTGCCCTATATAACTCTCCTCCACATAACTCCCCTATAGAACTCTCCCTCCACATAACTCCCATATAGAACTCTCCCACAACATAACTCTCCTATAGAACTCTCCCTCCACATAACTCTCCCATAGAACTTTCCCATAGAACTCTCCTACCACAAAACTCTCCTATAGAACTCTCCTACCACATAACTCTCCTATAGAACTCTCCTACCACATAACTCTCCTATAGAACTCTCCCTCCACATAACTCTCCTATAGAACTCTCCTACCACATAACTCTCCCATAGAACTCTCCCATAGAACTCTCCTACCACAAAACTCTCCTATAGAACTCTCCCACCACATAACTCCCCTATAGAACTCTCCTACCACATAACTCCCCTATAGAACTCTCCTACCACATAACTCTCCTATAGATCTCTCCCTCCACATAACTCTTCTTTAGAACTCTCCTGTAGTACTCTCCTAGCACATAACTCCCCTATAGAACTCTCCTACCACATAACTGTCCTATAGAACTCTCCTCCACATAACTCTCCGAAGGAACTCTCCCTCCACATAACTCTCCGAAGGAACTCTCCCTCCACATAACTCTCCTATAGAACTCTCCCTCCACATAACTCTCCTATAGAAATCTCCCTCAACATAACCCTCCTTTAGAACTCTCCTATACAACTCTCCCACTACATAACTCTCCTATACAACTCTCCTACCACATAACTCCCCTATAGAACTCTCCTACCACATAACTCCCCTATTGAACTCTCCTACCACATAACAATCCTATAGAACTCTCCCTCCACATAACTCCCCTATAGAACTCTCCCTCCACATAACTATCCTATAGAACGTTACCACCACATAACTGTCCTATAGAACTCTCCCTCCACATAACTCTCCTATAGAACTCTCCCACCACATAACTCTCCTATAGAACTCTCCTACCACATAACTCTCCTATAGAACGCTCCCACCACATAACTGTCCTATAGAACTCTCCCTCCACATAACTCTCCTATAGAAATCTCCCTCAACATAACCCTCCTTTAGAACTCTCCTATACAACTCTCCCACTACATAACTCTCCTATACAACTCTCCTACCACATAACTCCCCTATAGAACTCTCCTACCACATAACTCTCCAAAAGAACTCTCCCTCCACATAACTCTCCTATAGAACTCTCCCTCCACATAACTCTCCTATAGAACTATCCCTCCACATAACTCTCCTATAGATCTCTCCCACCACATAACTCTCCTATAGAACTCTCCCAAAACATAACTCTCCTATAGAACTCTCCCACCACATAACTCCCCTATAGAACTCTCCTACCACATAACTCCCTTATTGAACTCTCCTACCACATAACAATCCTATAGAACTCTACCACCACTTAACACTCCTAAAGAATTCTCCCTCCACAAAACTCCCCTATAGAACTCAACTACCACATAACTCCCCTATAGAACTCTCCTACCACATAACTCTCCTATAGAACTCTCCCTCCACATAACTCCCCTATAGAACTCTCCCTCCACATAACTCTCCTAAGAACTCTCCCTCCACATAACTCTCCTATAGAACTCTCCCACCACATAACTGTCTTGTAGAACTCTCCTACCACATAACTCCCCTATAGAACTCTCCCTCCACATAACTCTCCTATAGAACTCTCCCTCAACATAACCTCCTTTAGAACTCTCCTATACAACTCTCCCACTACATAACTCTCCTATACAACTCTCCTACCACATAACTCCCCTATAGAACTCTCCTACCACATAACTCCCCTATTGAACTCTCCTACCACATAACAATCCTATAGAACTCTCCCACCACATAACTCTCCTATACAACTCTCCTACCACATAACTCTCCTATAGAACGTTACCACCACATAACTGTCCTATAGAACTCTCCTCCACATAACTCTCCTATAGAACTCTCCCACCACATAACTCTCCTATAGAACTCTCCTACCACATAACTCCCCTATTGAACTCTCCCACCACATAACTCTCCTATAGAACTCTCCTACCACATAACTCTCCTATAGAACGCTCCCACCACATAACTGTCCTATAGAACTCTCCCTCCACATAACTCTCCCTCCACATAACTCTCCTATAGACCTCTCCTCCACATAACTCTCCTTTAGAACTCTCCTATAGAACTCTCCCACCACATAACTCCCCTATAGAACTCTCCTACCACATAACTCCCCTATAGAACTCTCCTACCACAACTCTCCAAAAGAACTCTCCCTCCACATAACTCTCCTATAGAACTCTCCCTCCACATAACTCTCCTATAGAACTCTCCCACCACATAACTCTCCTATAGAACTATCCCTCCACATAACTCTCCTTAGAACTATCCCTCCACATAACTCTCCTATAGAACTCTCCTACCACATAACTCTCCTATCGAACGCTCTCCACCACATAACTGTCTTATAGAACTCTCCCTCCACATAACTCCACATCACTCTCCTATAGAACTCTCCCCACCACATAACTGTCTTATAGAACTCTCCTACCACATAACTCCCCTCTATAGAACTCTCCTACCACATAACTCCCTTATTGAACTCTCCTACCACATAACAATCCTATAGAACTCTACCACCACTTAACACTCCTATAGAATTCTCCCTCCACAAAACTCCCCTATAGAACTCAACGACCACATAACTCCCCTATAGAACTCTCCTACCACATAACTCTCCTATAGAACTCTCCTCCACATAACTCCCTATAGAACTCTCCCTCCACATAACTCTCCTATAGAACTCAACTCCACATAACTCTCCTATAGAACTATCCCTCCACATAACTCTCCTATAGATCTTCCCACCACATAACTCCCCTATAGAACTCTCCTACCACATAACTCCCCTATAGAACTCTCCTACCACATAACTCTCCAAAAGAACTTCCCTCCACATAACTCTCCTATAGAACTCTCCTACCACATAAATCCTCCTATAGAACTATCCCTCCACATAACTCTCCTATAGAACTCTCCTACCACATAACTCTCCTATAGAACTCTCCCTCCACATAACTCTCCTATAGAACTCTCCTCCACATAACTCTCCTATAGAACTATCCCTCCACATAACTCTCCTATAGAACCCTCCTACCACATAACTCTCCTATAGAACTCTCCCTCCACATAACTCTCCTATAGAACTCTCCCACCACATAACTCTCCTATAGAACGCTCCCACCACATAACTGTCTTATAGAACTCTCCCTCCACATAACTCCCCTATAGAACTCTCCCCTCCACATAACCTCCGAAGGAACTCTCCCTCCACATAACTCTCCTATAGAACTCTCCCACCACATAACTGTCTTATAGAACTCTCCTTCCACATAACTCCCCTATAGAACTCTCCTACCACATAACTCCCCTATTGAACTCTCCTACCACATAACAATCCTATAGAACTCTCCCTCCACATAACTCTCCTATAGAACTCTCCCTCCACATAACTCTCCTATAGAACTATCCCTCCACATAACTCTCCTATAGAACTCTCCTACCACATAACTCTCCTATAGAACTCTCCCTCCACATAACTCTCCTATAGAACT